>NC_061511.1:162379745-162450533 GCF_022539505.1 Lolium rigidum | reverse complement strand
GAAAGATCAATTTTCCGGAATTAGTTCCGATGATGCTGCTGCCCATCTTAATAATTTTGTTGAACTATGTGAAATGCAAAAATATAAAGATGTAGATGGTGATATTATTAAACTAAAATTGTTCCCTTTCTCATTAAGAGGAAGAGCTAAAGATTGGTTGCTATCTCCGCCTAAGAATAGTATTGATTCATGGACTAAATGCAAGGATGCTTTTATTGGTAGATATTATCCCCCTGCTAAAATTATATCTTTGAGGAGTAGCATAATGAATTTTAAACAATTAGATACTGAACATGTTGCTCAAGCTTGGGAAAGAATGAAATCTCTGAGTTAAAAACTGCCCAACCCATGGATCGACTACTTGGATGATCATCCAAACCTTCTATGCAGGACTAAATTTTTCTTCACTGAATTTATTGGATTCAGCTGCTGGAGGTACCTTTATGTCCATCACTCTTGGTGAAGCAACAAGGCTTCTTGATAATATGATGATCAACTACTCCGAATGGCACACTGAAAGAGCTCCACAAGGTAAGAAGGTAAATTTCGTTGAGGAATCCTCTTCCTTGAATGATAAGGTTGATGCTATTATGTCTATGCTTGTGAATGATAGGACTAATATTGATCCTAATAATGTTCCGTTAGCTTCATTGGTTGCACAAGAAGAACATGTTGATGTAAACTTCATTAAAAATAATAATTTCAACAACAATGCTTACCTAACAATTCTAGTAACAACTATAGGCCATATCCTTATAATAATGGCAACGGCTATGGTAATTCTTATGGAAATTCTTACAACAATAATAGGAATTCACCCCCTGGACTTGAAGCCATGCTTAAAGAATTTATTAGTACACAAACTGCTTTTAACAAATCTGTTGAAGAAAAGTTTGGGAAAATTGATATTCTTGTTTCTAGAGTTGATAGTCTTGCCTCTGATGTTGATCTTTTGAAATAGAAAGTTTTGCCTAATGAGAATTATCATAATAAAATTTTTACTACAGCAAATGCCATTCAAGTTAGAATTAATGAGAATATAAGATTAATGGCTGAACTGCGTGCTAGGTGGGATAGAGAAGAAAATGAAAAACTAGCTAAAGAGAAGAATATAGCTAAAGTTTGGACTATTACCACCACTAGTAATGCTAATGCTACACATGTTGCTGCACCTCCTACTCATACTAATAAAAGAATTGGTGTTAGCAATGTTTCCACTTCTAATGCAAAGCGCGAAAACTGCTCGAAACCGCTAAAACCGCTGAACCGCTCGTGATAAAGCTGCTGAAATTTTTTCCAACATTGGGGATGATGATCCCATTGCTTTAGATTATAATGGTTTGAATTTTGATGATTGCCACATCTCTGAAGTTATAAAGTTCTTGCAAAAACTTGCTAAAAGTCCTAATGCTAGTGCTATAAATTTGGCTTTCACGCATCATATTACAAATGCTCTCATAAAAGCTAGAGAAGAGAAACTAGAGCGCGAAGCCTCTATTCCTAAAAAGCTAGAAGATGGTTGGGAACCCATCATTAAGATGAAGGTTAAAGATTTTGATTGCAATGCTTTATGTGATCTTGGTGCAAGTATTTCGCTATGCCTAAGAAAATTTATAATATGCTTGACTTGCCACCACTGAAAAATTGTTATTTGGATGTTAATCTTGCTGATCATTCTACAAAGAAACCTTTGGGTAAAGTTGATAATGTTCGCATCACCGTTAACAATAACCTTGTCCCCGTTGATTTTGTTGTCTTGGATATTGAATGCAATGCATCTTGTCCAATTATATTGGGAAGACCTTTTCTTCGAACTGTTGGTGCTATTATTGATATGAGGGAAGGTAATATAAAATATCAATTTCCTCTCAAGAAAGGTATGGAACACTTCCCTAGAAAGAGAATAAAGGTACCTTATGATTCTATTATTAGAACAAACTACGATGTTGATGCTTCACCTCTTGATGTTACTTGATATACACTTTCGCGCCTAGGCTGAAAGGCGTTAAAGAAAAGCGCTTATGGGAGACAACCCATGTTTTTACCTACAGTACTTTGTTTTTATTTTGTGTCTTGGAAGTTGTTTACTACTGTAGCAACCTCTCATTATCTTAGTTTTGAGTTTTGTTGTGCCAAGTTAAGCCGTTGATAGAAAAGTAAGTACTAGATTTGGATTACTGCGCAGTTCCAGATTTCTTTGTCTGTCACGAATCTGGATCTATCTCCCTGTAGGTAGCTCAGAAAATTACGCCAATTTACGAGCATGATCCTCAGATATGTACGCAACTTTCATTCAATTTGAGCATTTTCGTTTGAGCAAGTCTGGTGCCATTTTAAAATTCGTCAATACGAACTGTTCTGTTTTGACAGATTCTGCCTTTTATTTCGCATTGCCTCTTTCGCTATGTTGGATGAATTTCTTTGATCCACTAATGTCCAGTAGCATTATGCAATGTCCAGAAGTGTTAAGAATGATTGTGTCACCTCTGAATATGTCAATTTATATTGTGCACTAACCCTCTAATGAGTTGTTTCGAGTTTGGTGTGGAGGAAGTTTTCAAGGGTCAAGAGAGGAGTATGATGCAACATGATCAAGGAGAGTGAAAGCTCTAAGCTTGGGGATGCACCCCGTGGTTCACCCCTGCATATATCAAGAAGACTCAAGCGTCTAAGCTTGGGGATGCCCAAGGCATCCCCTTCTTCATCGACAAATTATCAGGTTCCTCCCCGAAACTACATTTTTATTCGGCCACATCTTATGTGCTTTTCTTGGAGCGTCGTTTTGTTTTTATTTTTGTTTTGTTTGAATAAAATGGATCCTAGCATTCACTTTATGGGAGAGATACACACTCCGCTGTAGCATATGGACAAATATGTCCTTGGTTTCTACTCATAGTATTCATGGCGAAGTTTCTCCTTCGTTAAATTGTTATATGGTTGGAATTGGAAAATGATACATGTAGTAATTGCTAAAAATGTCTTGGGTAATGTGATACTTGGCAATTGTTGTGCTCATGTTTAAGCTCTTGCATCATATGCTTTGCACCCATTAATGAAGAAATACATAGAGCATGCTAAAATTTGGTTTGCATATTTGGTTTCTCTAAGGTCTAGATAATTTCTAGTATTGAGTTTGAACAACAAGGAAGACGGTGTAGAGTCTTATAATGTTTTCAATATGTCTTTTATGTGAGTTTTGCTGCACCGGTTCATCCTTGTGTTTGTTTCAAATAAGCCTTGCTAGCCTAAACCTTGTATCGAGAGGGAATACTTCTCATGCATCCAAAATACTTGAGCCAACCACTATGCCATTTGTGTCCACCATACCTACCTATACTACATGGTATTTTCCGCCATTCCAAAGTAAATTGCTTGAGTGCTACCTTTAAAATTCCATCATTCACCTTTGCAATATATAGCTCATGGGACAAATAGCTTAAAAACTATTGTGGTATTGAATATGTGATTATGCACTTTATCTCTTATTAAGTTGCTTGTTGTGCGATAACCATGTTTACTGGGGAACGCCATCAACTCATTGTTGAATTTCATGTGAGTTGCTATGCATGTTCGTCTTGTCCGAAGTAAGGGCGATCTACACTGAGTTGAATGGTTTGAGCATGCATATTGTGAGAGAAGAGCATTGGGCCGCTAACTAAAGCCATGATCCATGGTGGAAGTTTCAGTTTTGGACAAACATCCTCAAATCTCTAATGAGAAAAGAATTAATTGTTGTCAAATGCTTAAAGCATTAAAAGAGGAGTCCATTATCTCGTTGTCTATGTTGTCCCGGTATGGATGTCTAAGTTGAGAATAATCAAAAGCGAGAAATCCAAATGCGAGCTTTCTCCTTAGACCTTTGTACAGGCGGCATAGAGGTACCCCTTTGTGAAACTTGGTTAAAGCATATGTATTGCGGTGATAATCCAGTAGTCCAAGCTAATTTGGACAAGGTGCGAGCACTATTAGTACACTATGCATGAGGCTTGCAACTTATAAGATATAATTTACATGATGCATATGCTTTATTACTACCGTTGACAAAATTGTTTCATGTTTTCAAAATCAAAGCTCTAGCACAAATATAGCAATCGATGCTTTTCCTCTATGAGGACCATTCTTTTACTTTCAATGTTGAGTCAGTTCACCTATTTCTATCCACCTCAAGAAGCAAACACTTGTGTGAACCGTGCATTGATTCCTACATACTTGCTTATTGCACTTATTATATTACTCTATGTTGACAATATCCATGAGATATACATGTTACAAGTTGAAAGCAACCGCTGAAACTTAATCTTCTTTTGTGTTGCTTCAATACCTTTACTTTGAATTATTGCTTTATGAGTTAACTCTTATGCAAGACTTATTGATGCTTGTCTTGAAGTGCTATTCATGAAAAGTCTTTGCTTTATGATTCACTTGTTTACTCATGTCATACACATTGTTTTGATCGCTGCATTCTCTACATATGCTTTACAAATAGTATGATCAAGATTATGATGGCATGTCACTCCAGAAATTATCTTTGTTATCGTTTTACCTGCTCGGACGAGCAGAACTAAGCTTGGGGATGCTGATACGTCTCCAACGTATCGATAATTTCTTGTGTTCCATGCCACATTATTGATGTTATCTACATGTTTTATGCACACTTTATGTCATATTCGTGCGTTTTCTGGAACTAACCTATTAACAAGATGCCGAAGTGCCGATTGTCGTTTTCTCGCTGTTTTTGGTTTCAGAAATCCTAGTAAAGAAATATTCTCGAAATTGGACGAAATAAAAGCCCGGAGGCCTATTTTCACACGAAGCTTCCGAAGACCGAAGACGAGACGAAGAGGGGCCACGAGGGGCCACACCCTAGGCGGCGCGGCCCCCCTTGGCCGCGCGGCCCCGTGGTGTGGGGCCCTCGTGCCGCCTCTTGACCTACCCTTCCGCCTACTTAAAGCCTCCGTGACGAAACCCCCGATGCGAGAACCACGATACGGAAAACCTTACGAGACGCCGTCGCCGCCGATCCCATCTCGGGGATCCGGAGATCGCCTCCGGCACTCCGCCGGAGATGGGAATCATCTCCCGGAGGACTCTACACCGCCATGGTCGCCTCCGGAGTGATGAGTGAGTAGTCTACCCCTGGACTATGGGTCCATAGCAGTAGCTAGATGGTTGTCTTCTCCCCATTGTGCTATCATTGTCGGATCTTGTGAGCTGCCTATCATGATCAAGATCATCTATTCGTAATTCTATATGTTGCGTTTGTTGGGATCCGATGAATAGAGAATACTTGTTATGTTGATTATCAAAGTTATGCTTATGTGTTGTTTAAGATCTTGCATGCTTTCCGTTATTAGTAGATGCTCTGCCAAGTAGATGCTTTTAACTCCAAGAGGGAGTACTTATGCTCGATAGTGGGTTCATGCCGCATTGACACTGGGACGATGACAGAAAGTTCTAAGGTTGTGTTGTGTTGTTGCCACTAGGGATAAAACATTGATGCTATGTCTAAGGATGTAGTTGTTGATTACATTACGCACCATACTTAATGCAATTGTCTGTTGCTTTGCAACTTAATATCGGAGGGGTTCGGATGATAACTCGAAGGTGGACTTTTTAGGCATAGATGCAGTTGGATGGCGGTCTATGTACTTTGTCGTAATGCCCAATTAAATCTCACTATACTCATCATAATATGTATGTGCATTGTCATGCTCTCTTTATTTGTCAATTGCCCAATCGTAATTTGTTCACCCAACATGCCGTTCGTCTTATGGGAGAGACACCTCTAGTGAACTGTGGACCCCGGTCCAATTCTCTTTATCGAAATACAATCTATCGCAATACTTGTTTTTATCTGTTTTCTCTGCAAACAATCATCTTCCACACAATACGGTTAATCCTTTGTTACAAGCAAGCCGGTGAGATTGACAACCTCATCGTTTCGTTGGGGCAAAGTACTTTGGTTGTGTTGTGCAGTTCCACGTTGGCGCCGGAATCTCGGTGTTGCGCCGCACTACATCCCGCCGCCATCAACCTTCAACGTGCTTCTTGGCTCCTCCTGGTTCGATAAACCTTGGTTTCTTTCTGAGGGAAAACTTGCTGCTGTGCGCATCATACCTTCCTCTTGGGGTTGCCCAACGAACGTGTGAAATACACGCCATCAACTCCTTACGAAGCCGCGACAAGAACTCAAAGACGCGCTGAAACTCCAGATCTGCGCACACAGTCAGACATCAGGGACATGTGGCACACACAGCTGTACGAAGAGAGTCAAGTGATGGCGTGTATTTCACACGTTCGTTGGGCAACCCCAAGAGGAAGGTATGATGCGCACAGCAGCAAGTTTTCCCTCAGAAAGAAACCAAGGTTTATCGAACCAGGAGGAGCCAAGAAGCACGTTGAAGGTTGATGGCGGCGGGATGTAGTGCGGCGCAACACCGGAGATTCCGGCGCCAACGTGGAACCCGCACAACACAACCAAAGTACTTTGCCCCAACGAAACAGATGAGGTTGTCAATCTCACCAGCTTGCTCGTAACAAAGGATTAACCGTATTGTGTGGAAGATGATTGTTTGCGGAGAAAATAGTAAAAACAAGTATTGCAGACAGATTTGTATTTCAAGTATTAAAGAATGGACCGGGGTCCACAGTTCACTAGAGGTGTCTCTCCCATAAGATAAAAGCATGTTGGGTGAACAAATTACAGTCGGGCAATTGACAAATAGAGAGGGCATAACAATGCACATACATGACATGATAAGTATAGTGAGATTTAATTGGGCATTACGACAAAGTACATAGACCGCCATCCAACCGCATCTATGCCTAAAAAGTCCACCTTCAGAGTTATCATCCGAACCCCTCCAGCATTAAGTTGCTAAACAACGGACAATTGCATTAAGTATGGTGCGTAATGTAATCAGCAACTACATCCTCTGGACATAGCGCCAATGTTTTATCCCTAGTGGCAATAGCACAACACAACCTTAGAACTTTTCGTCACTCGTCCCAGTGTCAATGCAGCATGAACCCACTATCGAGCATAAGTACTCCCTCTTGGAGTTAAAAGTAAAAACTTGGCCGCAGCCTCTACTAGAAACGGAGAGCATGCAAGATCATAAACAACACATGTATAATAACTTGATAATTAACATGACATGGTATTCTCTATCCATCGGATCCCGACAAACACAACATATAGAATTACAGTATAGATGATCTTGATCATGTTAGGCAGCTCACAAGATCCAACAATGAAGCACAATGAGGAGAAGACAACCATCTAGCTACTGCTATGGACCCATAGTCCAGGGGTGAACTACTCACTCATCACTCCGGAGGCGACCATGGCGGTGTAGAGTCCTCCGGGAGATGATTCCCCTCTCCGGCAGGGTGCCGGAGGCGATCTCCTCGGATCCCCCGAGATGGGATCGGCGGCGGCGTCTCGCAAGGTTTTCCGCATCGTGGCTCTCTGCATCGGGGGTTTCGTCACGGAGACTTTTTATAGGCGGAAGGGCAGGTCAAGAGGCGGCACGGGGGCCCCACACCACGTGGCCGCGCGGCCAAGGGGGGCCGCGCCGCCCTATGGTGTGGCCCCTCCGTGGCCCCTCTTCGTCTCTCCTTCGGACTTCCGGAAGCTTCGTGAGAAAATAGGCCCCCGGGTTTTGATTTCGTCCAATTCCGAGAATATTTCCTTACTAGGATTTCTGAAACCAAAAACAACGTAAAACAAAGAACCGGCACTTCGGCATCTTGTTAATAGGTTAGTTCCAGAAAATGCACGAATATGACATAAAGTGTGCATAAAACATGTAGATAACATCAATAATGTGGCATAGAACATAAGAAATTATGGATACGTCGGAGACGTATCAGCATCCTCAAGCTTAGTTCTGCTCGTCCCGAGCAGGTAAAACGATAACAAAGATAATTTCTGAAGTGATATGCCATCATAACCTTGATCATACTATTTGTAGACATATGTAGTGGATGCAGCGATCAAAACAATGGTAATGACATGAGTAAACAGGTGAATCATATAGCAAAGACTTTTCATGAATAGTACTTTCAAGACAAGTATTAATAAGTCTTGCATAAGAGTTAACTCATAAAGCAATAAATCAAAGTAAAGGTATTGAAGCAACACAAAGGAAGATTAAGTTTCAGCGGTTGCTTTCAACTTGTAACATGTATATCTCATGGATAATTGTCAACATAGAGTAATATAACAGTTACAATATGCAAGCATGTAAGAATCAATGCACAGTTCACACAAGTGTTTGCTTCTTGAGGTGGAGAGAGATAGGTGAACTGACTCAACATAAAAGTAAAGAGAATGGTCCTTCAAAGAGGAAAGCATCGATTGCTATATTTGTGCTAGAGCTTTTATTTTGAAAACATGAAACAATTTTGTCAACGGTAGTAATAAAGCATATGAGTTATGAAAGTTATATCTTACAAGTTGCAAGTCTCATGCATAGTATACTAATAGTGCCCGCACCTTGTCCTAATTAGCTTGGACTACCGGATCTTTGCAATGCACATGTTTTGACCAAGTGTCACAATGGGGTACCTCCATGCCGCCTCGTACAAAGGTCTAAGGAGAAAGCTCGCATTTTGGATTTCTCGCTTTTGATTATTCTCAACTTAGACATCCATACCGGGACAACATGGACAACAGATAATGGACTCCTCTTTAATGCGTAAGCATGTGGCAACAATTATTATTCTCATATGAGATTGAGGATATGTGTGTCCAAAACTCGAAACTTCCACCATGAATCATGGCTTTAGTTAGCGGCCCAAAGTTCTTCTCTAACAACATGCATGCTCCAACCATAAAGGTGGTAGATCTCTCTTACTTCGTACAAGACGGACATGCATAGCAACTCACATGATATCCAACAAAGAATAGTTGATGGCGTCCCTGAAACATGGTTATCGCTCAACAAGCAACTTAATAAGAGATAAAGTGCATAAGTACATATTCAATACTACAATAGTTTTTAAGCTATTTGTCCCATGAGCTATATATTGCAAAGGTGAATGATGGAATTTTAAAGGTAGCACTCAAGCAATTTACTTTGGAATGGCGGATAAATACCATGTAGTAGGTAGGTATGGTGGACGCAAATGGCATAGTGGTTGGCTCAAGGATTTTCGATGCATGAGAAGTATTCCCTCTCGATACAAGGTTTAGGCTAGCAAGGTTATTTGAATCAAACACAAGGATGAACGGTACAGCAAAACTCACATAAAATACATATGGTAAACATTATAAGACTCCATACCGTCTTCCTTGTTGTTCAAAACTCAATACTAGATGTTATCTAGACTCTAGAGAAACCAAATATGCAAACCAAATTAACATGCTCTAAGTGTTTCTTCATTAATGGGTGCAAAGTATATGATGCAAGAGCTTAAACATGAGCACAACAATTGCCAAGTATCAAATTATCCAAGACATTATAGCAATTTACTACATGTATCATTTTCCAATTCCAACCATATAACAATTTAACGAAGAAGAAACTTCGCCATGAATACTATGAGTAGAACCTAAGGACATATTTGTCCATATGCAACAGCGGAGCGTGTCTCTCTCCCATAAAGTGAATGCTAGGATCCATTTTATTCAAACAAAACAAAAACAAAAACAAACCGACGCTCCAAGCAAAGTGCATAAGATGTGGCCGAATAAAAATATAGTTTCAGGGGAGGAACCTGATAATGTTGTCGATGAAGAAGGGGATGCCTTGGGCATCCCCAAGCTTAGACGCTTGAGTCTTCTTAATATATGCAGGGGTGAACCACCGGGGCATCCCCAAGCTTATAGCTTTCACTCTCCTTGATCATATTTCATCATACTCCTCTCTTGATCCTTGAAAACTTCCTCCACACCAAACTCGAAACAACTCATTAGAGGGTTAGTGCATAATAAAAATTCACATGTTCAGAGGTGACACAATCATTCTTAACACTTCTGGACATTGCATAAAGCTACTGGACATTAATGAATCAAAGAAATTCATCCAACATAGCAAAAGAGGCAATGCGAAATAAAAGACAGAATCTGTCAAAACAGAACAGTCCGTAAAGATGGATTTTATTAGGCCACCAGACTTGCTCAAACGAAAATGCTCAAATTGAATGAAAGTTGCGTACATATCTGAGGATCATGCTCGTAAATTGGCGTAATTTTCTGAGCTACCTACAGGGAGATAGACCCAGATTCGTGACAGCAAAGAAATCTGGAACTCCGCAGTAATCCAAATCTAGTACTTACTTTTCTATCAAAGACTTTACTTGGCACAACAAAACATAAAACTAAGATAAGGAGAGGTTGCTACAGTAGTAAACAACTTCCAAGACACAAATATAAAATAAAGTACTGTAGTAAAAACATGGGTTGTCTCCCATAAGCGCTTTTCTTTAACGCCTTTCAGCTAGGCGCAGAAAGTGTAACTCAAGTAACATCAAAAGACGAAGCATCAACATCATAATTTGTTCTAATGATAGAATCATAAGGTAACTTCATTCTCTTTCTAGGGAAGTGTTCCATACCTTTCTTGAGAGGAAATTGATATTTAATATTACCTTCCTTCATATCAATAGTAGCACCAACGGTTCGAAGAAAAGGTCTTCCCAATATAATGGGGCAAGATGCATTGCATTCAATATCCAAGATAACAAAATCAACGGGGACAAGGTTATTGTTAACCATAATATGAACATTATCAACTTTCCCCAAAGGTTTCTTTTTAGCATTATCAGCGAGATTAACATCCAAATAACAATTTTTCAATGGTGGCAAGTCAAGCATATCATAGACTTTTTTAGGCATAACGAAATACTTGCACCAAGATCACATAAAGCATTACAATCAAAATCTTTGACTCTCATTTTAATGATGGGCTCCCAACCATCCTCTAGCTTTCTAGGAATAGAAGTTTCAAGTTTTAGTTTCTCTTCTCTAGCTTTTATGAGAGCATTTGTAATATGTTTTGTGAAAGCCAAATTTATATCACTAGCATTGGGACTTTTAGCAAGTTTTTGCAAGAACTTTATAACTTCAGAGATGTGGCAATCATCAAAATCTAAATCATTACAATCTAAAGCAATGGGATTATCATCCCCAAGGTTGGAAAAAATTTCAGCAGCTTTATCACAAGCAGCTCCAAGTAGCTTTAGCAGCTTCGTGTAATTTTGCGCGCTTTGCACTAGGAGTAGAAGCATTGCCAACACCAATTATTTTACCATTGATAGTAGGAGGTGCAGCAACATGTGAAGAATTAGCATTGCTAGTGGTGGTAATAGTCCAAACTTTAACTACATTTTCCTTTTTAGCTAGTTTTTCATTTTCTTCTCTATCCCACCTAGCACGCAGCTCAGCCATTAATCTTATATTCTCATTAATTCTAACTTGGATGGCATTTGTTGTAGTAACAATTTTATTTTCAATATCATCGGGTTTAGCAGCCATTTTATTAATTAAAGAAGATTGTGACGCAGTACATGTATGAGATTCGGTCTTCAGCATTTGCAAGTTTAGTTTGCAACCCGTAAATCTCCATATTCAAATTTTCAAGTTGATTTCCTATTTTCTTCAACAAGGTAGATTGCTCATTCATAGTTTTGGTAAACAATTTATTTTGCTCATACTGTGATTGCATAAAGCTCTTGGTAGACCTTTCAATTTCTAACATCTTTTCCTCATTAGGTGAAACATATCTACCATAAGAATTACCATTAGCAGGATGTGGTCTAGAATTTTGAGCAACCAATGAAGCTAACGGAACATTATTAGGATCAACATTAGTCCTACCATTAACAAGCATAGACATAATAGCATCAATCTTATCACTCAAGGAAGAGGTTTCTTCAACAGAATTTACCTTCTTACCTTGTGGAGCTCTTTCCGTGTGCCATTCAGAGTAATTAACCGTCATATTATCAAGAAGCTTTGTTGCTTCACCAAGAGTGATGGACATAAAGGTACCTCTAGCAGCTGAATCCAATAAATTCCGCGAAGAAAAATTTAGTCCTGCATAGAAGGTTTGGATGATCATCCAAGTAGTCAGTCCATGGGTTGGGCAGTTTTTAACTAGAGATTTCATTCTTTCCCAAGCTTGAGCAACATGTTCATTATCTAATTGTTTAAAATTCATTATGCTACTCCTCAAAGATATAATTTTAGCAGGGGGATAATATCTACCAATAAAAGCATCATTGCATTTAGTCCAGGAATCAATACTATTCTTAGGCAGAGATAGCAACCAATCTTTAGCTCTTCCTCTTAATGAGAAAGGGAACAATTTTAATTTTATAATGTCACCATCTACATCTTTATACTTTTGCATTTCACATAGTTCAACAAAATTATTGAGATGGGCAGCAAGCATCATCGTAACTAACACTGAAAATTGCTCTCGCATAACAAGATTAAGTAAAGCAGGTTTAATTTCAAAGAATTCTGCCGTAGTAGCAGCTGGAGCAATAGGTGTGCATAAGAAATCATTATTATTTGTGCTAGTGAAGTCACACAACTTAGTATTTTCAGGGTTGGCCATTTTAGCAATAGTAAATAAAGCAAACTAGATAAAGTAAATGCAAGTAAACTAATTTTTTTGTGTTTTCGATATAGCAAACAAGATAGCAAATAAAGTAAAGCTAGCAACTAATTTTTTTGTGTTTTGATATAAGTGCAGCAAACAAAGTAGTAAATAAAATAAAGCAAGACAAAACAAAGTAAAGAGATTGAGAAGTGGAGACTCCCCTTGCAGCCGTGTCTTGATCTCCCCGCAACGGCGCCGTAAAAGAGCTTGATGGCGTGTATTTCACACGTTCGTTGGGCAACCCCAAGAGGAAGGTATGATGCGCACAACAGCAAGTTTTCCCTCGTAAAGAAACCAAGGTTTATCGAACCAGGAGGAGCCAAGAAGCACGTTGAAGGTTGATGGCGGCGGGATGTAGTGCGGCGCAACACCGAGATTCCGGCGCCAACGTGGAACCCGCACAACACAACCAAAGTACTTTGCCCCAACGAAACAGAGTGAGGTTGTCAATCTCACCGGCTTGCCGTAACAAAGGATTAACCGTATTGTGTGGAAGATGATTGTTTGCAGAGAAAATAGTAAAAACAAGTATTGCAGCAGATTTGTATTTCAGTATTAAAGAATGGACCGGGGTCCACAGCTCACTAGAGGTGTCTCTCCCATAAGATAAAAGCATGTTGGGTGAACAAATTACAGTCGGGCAATTGACAAATAGAGAGGGCATAACAATGCACATACATGACATGATAAGTATAGTGAGATTTAATTGGGCATTACGACAAAGTACATAGACCGCCATCCAACCGCATCTATGCCTAAAAAGTCCACCTTCAGAGTTATCATCCGAACCCCTCCAGCATTAAGTTGCTAAACAACGTACAATTGCATTAAGTATGGTGCGTAATGTAATCAGCAACTACATCCTCGGACATAGCGCCAATGTTTTATCCCTAGTGGCAACAAGCACAACACAACCTTAGAACTTTCTGTCATCGTCCCGGTGTCAATGCAGGCATGAACCCACTATCGAGCATAAGTACTCCCTCTTGGAGTTAAAAGTAAAAACTTGGCCGGAGCCTCTACTAGAAACGGAGAGCATGCAAGATCATAAACAACACATGTATAATAACTTGATAATTAACATGACATGGTATTCTCTATCCATCGGATCCCGACAAACACAACATATAGAATTACGGATAGATGATCTTGATCATGTTAGGCAGCTCACAAGATCCAACAATGAAGCACAATGAGGAGAAGACAACCATCTAGCTACTGCTATGGACCCATAGTCCAGGGGTGAACTACTCACTCATCACTCCGGAGGCGACCATGGCGGTGTAGAGTCCTCCGGGAGATGATTCCCCTCTCCGGCAGGGTGCCGGAGGCGATCTCCCGGATCCCCCGAGATGGGATCGGCGGCGGCGGCGTCTTGGAAGGTTTTCCGTATCGTGGCTCTCGGTACTGGGGGTTTCGTCACGGAGACTTTTTATAGGCGGAAGGGCAGGTCAAGAGGCGGCACGGGGGCCCCACACCACAGGGCCGCGCGGCCAAGGGGGGGGCCGCGCCGCCCTATGGTGTGGCCCCTCCGTGGCCCCTCTTCGTCTCTCCTTCGGACTTCTGGAAGCTTCGTGAGAAAATAGGCCCCTGGGCTTTGATTTCGTCCAATTCCGAGAATATTTCCTTACTAGGATTTCTGAAACCAAAAACAGCTAGAACAAAGAATCGGCACTTCGGCATCTTGTTAATAGGTTAGTTCCAGAAAATGCACGAATATGACATAAAGTGTGCATAAAACATGTAGATAACATCAATAATGTGGCATAGAACATAAGAAATTATCGATACGTCGGAGACGTATCATCAAGCTGACGCCAAATAGCAGCACTCTGAGTGTAGGACTCGTCAATAGTAGAATCACCCTGCTGAAGGGCATGCTCCTGGCGGACCACATACAGGTAAAGAGCATCCCCAGACGGCTGATAGCGCTGACGAAGAAAAGCCCACTGAGCAGCAGCAGTGGGAAGACCCATGAACTCAGCAGAGATACCGAGGCGGTAACACCGGAGGTGAGAACAGCAGCAACACGAGCATCCTCATCTATCCACCGAGTGTAGTCGGTCGATCCAGCCGGTAAGTCGCAACGGCGATAGAGTGGTCCTGGACCTTCCGGTCATAATCAGCCAGAGCAGTATCATCAGCACTCGTGGCTGCATCCTCATCCGCCTGAGTAGCATCAGGGGCAAGGGCAACGGGGGTCGGTGCAACAGGCGTCGTAGGAGCAACAGGGCGCGGCGGACAGGAGACCTCGCCAGAAAGCACACCCCAAAGATGAAGACCACGCATGTGGACGCGCATGAAGGCGGCGATATCAGGGTAATTCACGCCATCAAAGATCACCGGGCGGCGAGGAATCGCAACATAGCCCGACGAGGAAGACATATCTCTCTATCTCTCTTTTTTTAGATAAGATCAGATCAGATCGAAGCGGCCCGAGCGAGAAGTTCTCCGTGGACTCGTGGACTCGGCGCGACGGAAAAGCGGAGGCAGGCGGTAGGGAGAGCACCCGGGCGCGGGACGGGCCAGCGGGCCGGCGGCGGACCAGCGGCTGGAGGCAGATGGAGCGGTCGGGCGAAGAGCAGGCGGCAGGGAGGCGCGGGGAGGTGCTCGGGGGCGAGCGGACGCACAGGGAAGGCGGCCGGGGGCGGGGAGCAGCGCCGGAGGGGCGGCGACCAGTGGCCGGAGGAGCGGTCGGACGGCGAGCGGCAACTACGGCCGGGAGCGGCAACTACGGCCGGGAGCGGCAACTACGGCCGGGAATACAGGATTAGAGGACCAAACTTTGCTCTGATACCATGTTAGGGCAATATGCTTGATGTATTACCAGGGGGCCAAAGGCTACAATATATAGTACATGTATATGTGCAAATATACAGGAAGCCCCCTAACATATGGGGAAACTATAATATACAGATATATACATCTAACAGTATACATCCATCACATAAGTTTTCTTGACAAATTAAGTGTGAAGTCACACAGTCTGACTCACAAAATCCCTCGACCACCAGGAAACTAGGGTGACAAGTGCTACGATGAAGAATTGTCGACTCATTAGCCTTCAGTTGTTCAGCCAGCAGCGAACTCCTGATGATCAAGGAACAAAATGAAGTGTAAATCACTTTGTTGCAATGAAATAGACATGATTGTGTGGTGTGTGTACTAGATAGATGCGTCTCCCTAATCCAAGAGTATAAGCAGTCTTAATGTTCAACCATGGGCTCCATCTACCTTCTGAGTCTACAAGTCAATACATGACATAAGTAAGGATATGCATTAGGTAAATCTGAAAGCTGACATTTGTTATTCAAATAAATATGTAAATATCCAAGCAATGGTGATGTGTTGAGCTTGGCTCACTTTTGTTTTCTTTTCGACTAGCCTAGGCAATGCCACATTCTTGTCCAGAACATTTTGTATGAGGATCTCATGGTAATCCCCTAAAGACTATCCATCATCCCATAAAGCATGCTTGTCTACAAAAGTTAGTTTCCCAAATACAGCTATCCTACCATTCTTCATCGTTCAGACTCACACTTCAAAAATGCATTTCTGTAAGTAAACATACATATTTCAAGAGGAACATATATAATCCTACAAATAGTAGAGATCTACACTTGTAATGCACACGTACAACATGATGGACTACTTAAGAGCATCTCCATCCCCCCCCCTCAAATGGCTTGTGGGGGGGGGGGGGGCAGAGGAAAAATTTCACCTAGTTGTTCCCCCCTAAACTTATTTTTGGGCCGGCAGAGCCCAACCCACTCAGGGGGGGGGGGGGAGCGCGGGCGCCGGATGAAGCTGAAAATGCCACAGGGCAGTCCTGTCAACGAGAGTGGAGGGAAAATACCCTATTTTGTCCCTATCCCCTCCGCCGTCGCCAAATCACCGCCGGTACCAGCTCTATCCCATGTCTCACCGTTGGAATAGGTCGTCCCCCAAGGAAATACACCCTGGCCTACCTCGCCATCCACCAGGCCCAGCTCCGCCATCCAGAGGCGCCCGCCAATAGTTCTGCGGCCATTCCCGACCGTCCTGGCCGTGAGGTTTTTCGATGTTTACCGGCATGGATTCAGACGACAAGGAGATGGTCGAGGCTTTGCTGGAGGAAGAGGTGGAAGTTGCTATCGTCGCCGCCGACGAGCTTATGGAGATCCTCACTTGCCTCCCTGCCATGTACCACCGAGATTTGAAGCCGCAGAGTGGAGGCTCGAGGCTGAGGCTGCGCAAGAGCAAGCCGAGGCAGAGGCTGGAGGGCTACTGCATGATGTACACAGACTACTTCCCCAATGATCCACTGCACATCAAAGTGACATTTTAGATACGTTTTAGGATGAACCGGAAGCTATTTCTGGATATTGTGTTGGCCGTCAGAGAGTACGACACCTACTTTGTTCGAGAGCTTGATTGTGTTGGCATGGTTTGTTTTTCCTCGATCCAGAAGTGCATAGCCTCTTTGCGGATGCTTACCTATGGAGCTCATTGTGATACACGTAATGACTACATGTGCATGGCACAGTTAACTGCTATTGAGTGCATGTATCGATTCTGCAGGGCAATGATCGCAGTGTACGGAGAACTGTACTTGAGGACACCCACTGCAGAAGACACTGCCCGGATCATGGCACATAATGAAGTGATAGGATTTTCTGAGATGCTTAGGAAGTATGGATTGCATCCATTGGGCATGAAATAACTATCTATTTTCTTGGAAAGGATGTAAAAAGTCCGCAAAGGAGTTTGCCTCATGGTACTTGAGGCACTGGCAGGTCAAGATCTATGAATTTTGCATGCTTTTCTTTGGTATGGCTGGATCTCACAACGATATCAATGTGCTGCAGTGCTCAAATGTGTTTTCCAAGCTTGTTGAAGGCCATTATCTCCCGGTGAACTATGTGATCAATGATCACGAGTACACCTAGGGATACTATTTGGTAGATGGAATCTACCCAAGACGGTAACATTTGTGAAGACCATCTTATGTGCCTTACTATGGGAAAAAGAGCTTGGTTTGCTCAGTACCAGGAGGCTTGCAGGAAGGATGCTGAGAAGGCATTTGGTGTGCTCCAAGCTTGATTTTCTATTGTATGGTAATCCGCTCTTACCTAGTCGAAAGAGCAGATGATAGATGTGATGACTTCTTGTGTGATCTTGCACATCAAGATCATTGAGGGTGAGCTGGAGCATCAAGTGCATGATAATGAACCATTGCACCGGCAGAGTCATCTTGTGAGTGTTGATCACTGTTATCGGCTTAATTTGCAGTATTCCTCGCCATGCGTCAAGAAATCCGAGACTCATCTACTTATCACCAACTCCAAGACGATCTAGTGGATCATTTGTGGATGGTCAAAGAAGAGGCCTAGTTGAACCTTGTTGTACTATTTATGATCTTATTTTTTTGAACTTAATGTGAGTTTTATATTGAAACTATGATTTTAATTTTGTTTATGTGAAGTGGGTGGGGACATATTTAATTCAAATATTTGGGCTGCATTGTCGTTTTGGGAGACCATTTGGGGGTTGTGGTTGGAAAAATCGCCGCCCCATACAAATCTCCTCGCCACCCTCCCATTCGGCCAGCAAAACGGAGATGTTTTAAGTACCATAATGTGCAATGTTCAATAGTCACCTATGATAAGTGACGAGGGTGCTCATCAGAAATGCCCACCTTTTGGGTAAAACCCTTACTTCCTGCTTGTCTGATTTTGATTATCGAAGATATCGGGTTTACAATAATGGGGTAGCCGAAGGCTATGACTAAGATCTTGTCGAGAGGCTAAGATTTCTAATGACCTAGCTCTAAACTTGCGGTGAATCTGGCTGTGGTGATTGTGTGTCCCTCGGCAGACCCTCTCCTGGCCCTTATATTGCAGGCCAGGTCTCGAGAGTCTTGTCCAGGTTCGACTAGTTTACAAAGAGTTTTATCTCTAAACTTTCCTTGTCTTTCGTCTTCTTGCCTTGTTCATCAAGAATCCTTCTTTGGAACCGACGTATCGGCCCACCTTGGTCGGTGGATGATCTTCATGGGCCCCTGGTTGGGCCATAGGAGGTAGCATAACTTTGGTTACCCGAAGGGTAATGCCCACATCAATAAGGGCACAAAATGTGGCTAAAAAACACTTTCTCTTGCTACTATTGCCTCCAACAGATGAAACTGTAGCTTCTCCCGCCTTCTTTGAAGAACCTTTAGATATTGTACTAGGATATGGGGAATAAACCATTCCAAAAGCACATGAAATGTGTGTGTGCGTGTGGGGGGGGGGGGGGGGGGAGGGAGGGGGTCACCAGAGCAGCATCTAGACTAGCAGTTTGCACACAAGTAGCATCATCTGTATAGGCAGTTCACACAACAACATCACGTGGAGGAGTACTGAGAAGAGCAACATTTGGAGAATTACTGAGCACAGAAGTCAACACATCATCAACTAGACTTACATAGCAGGTTGAGTTTCTATTGGAGTCACCACATCAAGTTTTGTTTCTGTTGGAGTCAGCACATCATGAACTTGAGTTGACTGGTTGAGAGGTGTTCTGATAGTTGGTGGAAGAGATGTTGGGGGAGGATAGAGTGCAGTCTTTGTAGTACTACGAGTTCTGGAAATATTATATCTAACACCTCAAGGAGGTACTATAGGATGAGGTGCCACCTCAACAATTATGCTGGGAGCAGGAGTTGAAGAACTCCAAGGAGTTAGCATAGGACCAACTGCCACATGAGGAATTCTGATGGAAATGTGCATCTGGGATAGCCTGCGAGCTGCATTGACTATCCCACCTTCTCTGCATTACTTCCATTTGCCCAGCCACGACATCCATCTTGGAAATAAGTTCATCATTGCACATCCTAAGCCCGGTGTACTCCATTTCCATTTCTTGATACCTGGCAGATTGCATGTTTTGCAATCTCAACTAACTTGCAGGCATGAGGTAACAACCCCAATCCACGAACTATGCCTCTGTATATTTAGGGAAGACACGAGAATAAAGATCTTCTTCTTCAATATCTTTGTACTCAAGACCTAAATCATTTATAAGTTCTTGTAGTTTGACCTAGGATATGAGTATGATTTAGTACTAGCATTTATTACTCAAGACCTGGATCATGTTACTGAAGAACTTACTATATTTGCCCGAACCATTCCTCCAATAGGTACATTGTCTTTGTTCATGTGTGTGGCTCTGTACGGTTCAACTCTCGTAATTGGATGACTATGAGCTATCTCCTAATCGATGATGTAAACATAAAAAAAACACCATATCAATCACAATCATGATGTTGACAATTACACATAGATATTACTCACCCCTATATGGCCCTATGTACCTTGCCTTGCAAAACTCCTTGATCCAGAAGTATGACGAGCATTTTTTTGATTAGCATGGTTCAAAGCATTATTTCGAGCTTTTTTCCTTGGTGGACTCCAAACACCAGTACTCACAAAATGCTGCCCAATCACTCGCGTGGATTCTTTCTTTACAACCATTTGCAATGTTCTTCTCAACAGAAAAATCGGTTTTGAAATGGTCCTTCTTCGGTGTGCTCTTGAAAGCACGTCATTTGTTTCCAGCTGATCTCGTCAGCCAATCCTTACACAAATGATCAATATTAAAATATTTTTGCAATGCTCTTGAAAGCACGTCCGTGTTACCTTAGACCAAGATCTACTGCATGTCTGCATCCCATCAATAAACTCAAGAAATAACGACAAACCCACCACCTCCAGACTAACATTCTGGAGCATCCACCTCGTCCCAGCCCCAATCGCTGCTATGGATAACAACAGACACCAATGACAGGCCAAGAAACAAATCTCGTCAGACCTGAAGAAAGGCAAGAAGACCAAGCCGCCGATCCCAAGGATCGACAAGCACACAATGCCATCAACTCCGAGACGCCGCCACAGAAAAGAAATATACGACATGTTTTTGTATGATCCCCAGATGAAATGGATATCACGAAAATAGTGTATCCCCAGTCACTGTACGTGCCTTTATAGCAAAGAAATCCAATCATCAACATACATTTATACAAACACTGGAAAAAGAGGAGTCGTTCACACAAAAAAAGGAAAAAGAAAAAATGAGAGCACACAAATTGAAGTATGCATCTAGAGAGTAGGTAGAGACTCGAAGATGTAATCCAATCAACTCATCGCAGGACACCCAAATCAAATCTGTTAGTTGCAGGCACACCATTCGATCGTGAGGTAGCAGCACATCGATCTCTCACGAAATGGCGACGTCGCACGGCACGCTCGCGAAGGACCGCGCCGACTTGGGCGACAAGCCGATGACCACCGGCGAGCAGACCGCCCGCATGTCGTAGTGCCTGGACCTGACGCGGCCGACCTCGAAGCAGACGCGCGCGCTCACGCGCACCTCCACGGCCACCTGGCCGGCGGCGCGGTCGTGGTCGAGCTCCCGCGCGGCCCGGTCGGCCACCGGCGCCGCCCGCGCGACAGCGCGCACCTCGAGGCGCGTCTCGTTCCGGCTAGGCTGGTGGAAGCCCGGCACGTCGGCGACCGCCAGCTGCGGCGCCCCCTCGCCCTCGCCGTAGTGCACGTACAGCTCCAGCGACTCGTAGCGCATGGACACGCGCCGGTTCGGGTTGTCCGCCGCGAGGGTGAGGTAGAAGGTGGCGTTGAGCGCGGCGGCGGGCGGCGCCGTGATGTTGAAGTGCTTGACGAGGGCACCTGTCACGGTGTACTCGATGGGCTTGGGACGGACAACGAGCCAGAAGACGAGCACGGCGAGGCCGGCAAGGAGCACGGTGACGACCAGCGCGGCGATGATGCAGCGTAGGACGGCTACCCGCCTGGAGCGGCGACCGGTGGCCGGCATCGTGGAGCTCACCGTAGCTGTGCACGCCGTGTGTATTTTTTATGTGGCCGGTGTAGCAGCTGCTAGCTGTTTACTCGACGCGTGCACTATCACCACGGCTATGCTTTGTATAGAGAGGGAGATCGGAGGAAGAGTGTACTGTACTGTATACTGTGTGATCGAGTCTATCTGCGCTTTGGCTTTCTTGGCGGGAAAAGAATCGAAGAGGGAAAGCATCAAGCATGCACAGGCTGTGCTGGCCCCGTGCAGTGGGTGCTTCAAAAGTCGTGCTCCATCAGAGCTCCTCCTCCTTTGTCTTTCCGCTTTAATTTCGTTCCTTTGTGCTTTGGCTCTCGACGGAAGGATTCCATTTCCATCTAAATACTCCTCTTTGCGTACTGAAGGAATTTTCAGATTTTTCAGTAGGACCAGTCGAGCAGAGCATGGCTTTCTACAGATGAACAGTTAGGTACTCCATCCGTTGGATCTTTTATAATCTCCGAAATTAGATTCTACGAGCATAGGAGGCTTGGTAATGCCACATTCCTGAAACAGCATCTAGTTCTATACAATAATATCTGTCACAAGCGCGATAGCATGGTCAGGGTATGGGGTCCTCTCCCCCAAATGTGATGTTCAGAAAAGATATAATTGACCCAGGCTTGCATCATAGAATGCTCACTAGAGAGATTGTCAATGGTTCAACTATCACAAAGAGCGATAAATTTCGGTGGAATCTACATTAGAATGGTAATTCTCAATGAACTCTATGTATAAAGCACGAGTTTAGCCAGAGATGCCATTTGATACTTGTGATAATAATAGAAAATTTGGAAAATAAAGATACATCTACATATAATTCTTTTTGCTTGGTATCTTCGTAGATGAGTAGTTCTCATCAAATACAACCTTGTAAAACATAATTGGCATAGAAGTACAAAGTTTTTATTTTGTCATCACAGTGAGACAATCAAAGACTTACTCTTTTAGTGCAAATTTGCACGATTTATATGGTTAGTCATCCAACTAGTTTCTAGCTTGTATCCTCCATATAGTGTTGCTACTATATTTCGCAACTCGTTACATGGTATTGATCACAGGTTTGTAATCTTATTAGGGTGGGAAATTTTGCCATTATTTGGTCCCTTTGATTATGTAGAAATGACAAGATTTTTAGTGATAAAAGTTTACACACTGGTTTTATCTACCAGTGCAACAGTTTGGTTTATTAATGGTTGTCTATATAAAGAGTAGATAATGAGACCTATTTACGAATATGTCTACACGGATAGAGGATATAGTGTGAAATAGTTTTATTCAACATGCAATGTGATCTACCGATTGGTTATCCGTCACCATAGGCAATTTACACTTTTTTGGTGGCTACTTGTATTTTGCCTCTTTTTTTCTTCTTTTTCATTGGACTTGCTGCAGGTGTGTCCTTATTAGTTATGTATAGGCTGGGTGTAAGATTAGATATTTCATAAGTAACAAAACGTCTTTTATACAAAAAATACTCTGTCCGTTTATTTGAAATAAAAAGGGTTTTCGACTTTGCATGGTCCACACTCTGCAGCAACCAACTTTGACCATAATTCTTTGAATAAATATGGAAGTAAAATCTATACTGTTTTGAGTTTTTTTTTGTGTTGTCTTTGCTCTGTTGCTTTTTTCCCTAAGCGTATACGGACTACTGAACTCCTCCTTCTTTTTTAACAACTTAAACCTCTTTATTCATTGCTAATAAGAGTTACATCGCTTAGGAATAATCGAGCTAGGTGGATCCTCAATCGATACACAGTGAGGTGATCCCCTAGCTAGCCTTGCAAGTTCATGAGCTACCGTATTTACTTCTCTAGAAACATGAACAAACTGAATCTTTACAAACTCTCTCGAGAGATGTTAACAGTCATCAAAGATTGCTACATATATACCATGACTAACTTGGCCTTTCTTCATAGTTTAGGTTATAAGATTCCATAACAATTCTGTTACATCCCAATGATTGAGCTAGAACCATAGTGACTCCCCCTCCGGATAATGCAAAAAAGCAGAACTCCTGCTCAGTTTGTCAAAAGGGAATTATTTCGAGCTAGCCAAGTGTATATGTGTGTTGCTACGGATCTATCTCTCTCCCTCTCTAACACTTTGAACTGATAGCATTATAACCTACATATTGACTTATCTTCTCTTTCTTAATAGATGGCCCCATTTTACTGGTCTCACAGCGAGCCACGTCACCTCATTAAGAATTTTCACCTTCCCTCATTGTTTCTTAGCCGTACCACACATATTTTCTGCCCAGACCGACACGGCAGGAGCCCGAAGGAGAGCAGCTTTCGTGGCCAGACCGACACGAAAGGAGCCGAACAGATGCATGCTTCACTGGCGTGGGCTGAAATAGATGCTTGGGACGTGGCCTGGGCTATGTTGGCCCGCTTGCTACCGCTCTCCAGATTCGTTCATCGTATTGGTCTCACAGCGAGCCACGTCACCTTATTAAGAATTTTCAGCTTCCCTCATTGTTTCTTAGCCGTACCACACATATTTTCTGCCCAGACCGACACGGCAGGAGCCCGAAGGAGAGCAGCTTTCGTGGCCAGACCGACACGAAAGGAGCCGAACAGATGCATGCTTCACTGGCGTGGGCTGAAATAGATGCTTGGGACGTGGCCTGGGCTATGTTGGCCCGCTTGCTACCGCTCTCCAGATTCGTTCATCGTATAGAAAAGAAATACGTACTCTTCTGTTCGTCTTCCTCCTCTATCCCCGGCTTCCCACCTCCTCCCTGAGACTCTGCAATGGCGATTTAATACTGCCTGATAAATCCCCACTTCCCAGCATTCAACCTAATAAATCGGAGCATTCAAAAAGTGAAAACTGCTCAAGGGAGTTCATCCGCTGCGGCCGTGTTCTGCAGCTTTAAAAGCAAGCCGTGGTGCCATCTGCCTCCACACCAATCACGGTAGCCTGCTCGCGCCGCCACCATGCCAGGTTGCCCTCCGTGCCGCCTACTTCCTCCTTCCCTTTTTTACTATCCCTAAATCCCTCAATATACAGTTTGATCTCCGGCTCCGGATTTTGTCTGCTCCTACCTCAGGCCCTCTGGATTTTTGCTCGAAGTTTTACAGCCGCAATATTTAGGCTGCTGCTACCTCAGGCCATCCGGATTTCTTGGGATTTCTTCCTGTTTTCTTGGGATTTCTTGCCTTTTCTGTCTGGTTGATGGATCTTAATTTCCGTTGATTGAATTCTCGGTCTGCTGGTAATCATCCATGCTGCACATCCCCCTCTTCAATTGGTATGCACACTCTAATCTCCTCTTAAATTTTAATTTCCGTTGATTAGCTGAGCGCATGCACCTTCTATTTTCCTAATCAAGTTCATATTCTACCCAGACAGTGCTCTAATTCCCTTTCTAAGAACTCTCTAATTCCCTTTCTAAGAACTCTCCTGCACCGGCATCTCTTACCGTGCCCTCTGCACTGCATGGTGACAAAGTGGAGCCTGAGGAGAGTACGCCAAGTCGGCGGATGGCAGGGGACCTCTGTGACTCTGTCCCGAGGCGAGTATATCCAGGGTCGATTTGATTTGAACCGATGTGTTTGGGGCTGTGCAAGAACAAGTGGACGACATGCTGGAGACCCAAGGTTGATCTAGACATCAAGTTGAATGAGTCTGATGCAAGGTATTTGATTTTTTTTTTTAGATTTCCATGGTTGGAGTGGAAAGAATCAGCTTGCACTAAACATCAATTAGTTTTCTGCTCAATCGATATTCTGATTGAAATTCATGTAATACAGTACTTTTGTTGCGGTTTTGAAGTTGTCGACACATCTGGCGGTGAAGCTCAGGGATAATGGTCTGCCTCGGCCGGCCGGACGAGTATTTGTAGTCAGTTTGAGACTTTGAGTCCTTAAATATTTGTATGTATACAGCCGCAAGTTCAATTGGTTCCTGTAAGCCAGCGTGCAAGAGGATTTGAATTTGCTCCATTTAACACGCATTATATCTTGATGTTTTACTTCTCCTTGCACATCAGATCATAGATCTGAACCTCCAGACGCTAGAGTATCACAAATCAAGACCCTTGAAAATATATCCTAATTCTGATGACTGTATGGAATGTTATGGTCAACCCCTGCTCGATCTGTTGTTCCATTTTATGTCAGATTCCTCGCAGTGAAAACTTCGATGCAGTCTAATCTGATTTTTTTTTCTGCTCTTACATGTAGGCATGTAGCACGTAGGATTGCAAGGATGAACCTATCTGGCCGCTCTCTATCTCATGGAAGCTATTCCTCTAATTACTTTGTCCCGATGAGCTTTTTTCATATGATAATTAAATATCAGAACACACTTCTGCATGCCAATATGTATGCCACTTGGACTAGATGAATATTTTCGTGCCTAAAATCAGCTGTTTGCCATGTCCTTTCATGGGTTCCATTCTTTGTGATGGTAAGTATCTCTTATACATGTTTGAGGGAATTTCTCAAATCAAACTTTTATTTCTAGATGCATTATTTCTATTTAATAGGCATTTCTCAAGGTTCTAGATCGATTGTACATAAATAATGCTAAATGATCCCATTCCTTATGTTCTCATGACCATTGATTCATTGGTTCTTCTGAAGTATGCTACAACTTACAGTAGTTGTCTACTGTGCATGTATGATCGATTAAGCCCGTCAGATTCTACATGTCCTTACTATTTCCTTTTCTGTTGTCAATTTTTGAGCAATCTTTTGCTCTCTATTTTCATTTTCTGTTGTAGAGGTTACATAAATGTTGATATAAAGGTGAAATTACTTGCTCGGTTTGTTCAAAAGCTTACCTAGGTAATTATCTTTCTAGGTTTGGCATATTCAAAATGAAGACCTTGAAGGAGATCATTGCAACTTGAGCAATGTATACATATACTTGGCGCGGATTTCCAAAGGTGTATCTTGACATGCTTTATATGGAATGGCTAATTGATTTTCTCGGCAAGCAACAGTTGCTTATTTATTGTTTTCTTTTCCTCTTGCTAAAACATGTATTGTTGTTCGGAGAGATAATCAGAGATGAAGGATTCTCTGTTTTAAGTTTAGGAATGTATAGTTATATCCAGGGGCTTTCATTGTTAATACGATCAGTAGTAATACTATATCGCTAGAACATAATTTTATCATACTATTTTTCCTCACAAGTGAACCTCTCTTATTCACGCAAATATCCCGCTGCAACGCGCGGGGTATCATCTAGTTCTCTGAATAAGGCTCAACATTGTACACAATTTAAAGTATTCGAGCCATCCAAGTTCACAGCAGATCTAGTCAAATGGCACCATCCAAGACGCGGTTGAAGTAGCCCCGCCTCTCTGTGCACCGTGGACATGATAAGCGCCGGCTGCACGCTTGACCCCATCTTCTTGTTGCGGCGAGAGAAGATTATTTGTTAATCAATCTGTTCACTAATATAAGACGTTTTGGCAGTAAACATCTTACACTACCGGAAAAACACTGCCGTGCAACGATACTTTGCCGTGAGCTGCCCGCACGGCAAAGAGAGCTTTGCCATGCACAACCAGGACAATGCACGGCAAAACACACATGAAGCACACGGCAAAGAGCATCGCACGAGAAAGGCTCGATGAAACGCACGACAAAGAAAGACGACACGGCAATGATAGACACCAGCGCACGACAAAGAATCGAACCGGCAACGACGCACGGCATTGCCATGCCTTACCATTTGCCGTGCGCGAGGCTGGGATGCACAACAACGACACCTTTGCCGTGCGTTCTTCTCTTTGATGTGCGTCATATGGTATTTTCATTTCTTTTTCTTTCTATTTTATTTCATTTAATACTTATATTTATTTTTTCAATTAATTTTACTTTTTGTTGACTATTTATTTGTGTTACTTAAGATAATGTGTGTATAACCATACTTTTTGCAATACAACAAGTATTCTACATCTTCACCCCCCAAATATATCAGGGTTTCGGAGCAAACCGCGCTTCTGGGAATCTGCTAAGTGTTATCGTCCGAATGTGAGGAAGGTCACACTGGGGAGCTATTTTTGCACCATTACAACCTCCACCACACTTTCACACATATCATAGGTCCACATGCAAAATTTGGTGCAATTCCGGTGCTCTGACGGTCATTCCTCCCTAGATTTCTCCGCGCGAGGTTGCACCAATGTTCTTTTTCATAGGTTTAGGTTTGTTTAGGACATGGACACATGTAAAACCAAGTTTGGGACCCTGTGGCACATTCTTGCCTCCGGTATACCCGCAGCGGGACACTTCCGCCTACATGTCCAAGTTTTCTTCTAAGTGTTTTCGCCCAAGTGTGAGGAAGGTCACACCGGGGAGCTATGTCTTGCACCATATCATAGGTCCACATGCAAGATTTGGTTGGATTCCGGTGCTCCGGCGGTCACCCCCCTCCCCCCGAAAACAACGGTATGTGTGCCCCGTCGGGTCTATCCCCCTAGATTTCTCCGCGCGAGGTTGCACCACTGTACTTTTTCATAGGTTTAGATTTGGTTAGTACATGGACACATGTAAAACCAGGTTTGGGACCCTGTGACACATTCTTGCATCCGGTGTACCCGCAGCGGGACACTTCCGCCTACACGTCCAAGTTTTCTTCTAAGTGTTTTCGCTCAAGTGTGAGGAAGTTCACACCGGGGAGATATGTCTTGCACCATTTGGTGAATCACACCCTCAAACACATTTTCACACATATCCTAGGTCCACATGCAAGATGTGGTGGGATTCCGGTGCTCCGACGCCCGCCCCCAAACAGCGGTATGTGTGCACCAGCTGGTCTACCCCCTAGATTTCTCCGCGCGAGGTTCCAACAATGTACTTTTTCATAGGTTTAGATTTGTTTAGGACATACACACATGGAAAACCATGTTTGGGACCATGTGGCACATTCTAGCCCCCGATATACCCTCAGCGGGACACTTCAGCCTACACGTCCAGGAATCTGCTAAGTGTTATCGCCCGAATGTGAGGAAGGTCACACCGGGGAGATATATATTGCACCATTTGGTTAATCACACCTTCCACCACACTTTCACACATATCCTAGGTCCACATGCAAGATGTGGTGGGATTTCGGTGCTCCGACGGCCATCCCCCCTCCCGAAAACAGCGGTATGTGTGCCCCGGCGGGTCTACCCCCCCCCTAGATTTCAGCCACGAAATGACCCCCAGGCCGCAAGCGAATGTCGATGAAGCCTGTGTTGCTACGGAGACGAGGAGATATCACGGTAGCAGAGCTGAGAGGATTCTGCAGTGGTGTTGGAGGAGAAGTGCTACTGGTGGTGTTGTGTTGGAGGAGAACTGCCCAAGACATGGCTATATGTAGGGAGGCGAGGGGCTGAAACGGTGGAACAACTTGGAGGGAGAGAATGGACAGGAGAAAATGGCGGGAGAGAAATGGCGGGAAAACTTGGTGGGAGAGAAACGGCGGGAAAACATGCCGGGAGAAAATAGTGGGAGAGAAAGGGCGGGAAAGTTTGGCGGGAAATCTAGGGAAACCCTAGTCCAGGGACCCCAAAGATCTACCCCTATATTATTCTCCGTACGAACCGTATGCAAAGAGCGTCATGCCTGGGACCTACATATGCCATCTACCAATTGATAAAAATAGAATCATGTTTGAATAATTCATACTATTAAATAAATAAGTACAAATATAATATAAAATAAAAACTGGGAGGAAAAATAAAAAATACCACTTTGTCGTGTAGTCCTGCATGACAAAGACTAATTCCGCACGGCAAAGTTTGGTTGCTCACGGCAAAGGGAAGCTAGGGGCTTTAAACATTCCGTCGACACGTTCAATTCTTATGATGTGAACGGGTATCGCTCCAGACCCATAAATACACAACAAGCCGGCCCATCGCGAAGACAATAAATAGCTGGGTGGTATGTCAAGGTGATAATGGACTCCATTACTATGGAAAGGTCGAGGGTATATGCGAACTGAATTACGGGTTGACAAAGGGATAAATCCCGTCGTATTCAAATGCCATTGGTTGAAAGTTGAAATAAGCTCTATTTATAAGGGAGAGGATGTGTACATTTTGGCTACCCATGCCTTTCAAGTATTTTATTTCCCGTACGCGTGAAAAAACCCGGCAAAACATCTACAGGAATGTGATGTTGTGACGACGGTACCTTCACGTAATAGGGCGCCTCCGCCAAACAAGGACGATTACCGCCGCTTAAAATCCTCAACAAAGAATGTCGAGTTTTATCAGGAAGAAGGACTCCCTGGTCATTTCACTGTGGGCTTGCCAGCTATTGATGACATGATCGTAGACGATGAACAAGAAGATGCGAGCATGGAGGAAGACAATGCAGAAGATGAAGCTGATGATGTTTGTGACGAGGAAGACCTGAGTTTGCTCGAGGCTTTCAAAGCAGATCTTGACAACGGCACACACAACAAAACTGAGGCACACGGCAATGCCTTTGCTGCACGGCAGAGAGAATGGCGCACGGCAAAGATGATCATCACGACAAAGCAAGTCTTTGTCGTGCGGGCTCTAAGGCGCACGGCAAAGGCATGTGCCGTGCAAATTGGGAGGGAAGCACAGCAACGTTTCTTTGCCGGGCAGTTCTTTGTTGTCCGATCTTTGCCGACGGCTGACGCACGGCAAAGACATTGCCATGTGGATAGATCCTTTTGCCGTGCAAAACAGGCGCACTGCAAAGACTTGCTTTTCTGTAGTGTTATACTGGTGAACACTGTGAGAAAGCTTCCGCAAGAATATATTTTTGCTTGAACTATCGAGCATGTCTGAAGGTGTACACTTTTATTTACCTAAAAAGAAGCATGATGCACCTACAGACGGTCAGAAGTGGCAAAGCAGCATATGCTTCTGTCGCATACATAGACAATTTTGTTAAGCGGCCGATTTACACAAAAATAACTTTTTTGGGTAAGAATTGCACAAAATAATCCTTTGGCCAAACTATTTTATGCTTCTAACCTTTTGTGTGACGCTTTTCGCAAGGGCGCCACATAGAAGGGTGTGGCGCCCTTCGCAAGAGGGCCACACCCTTCTGCGCCACACATTCTGTCATACGTGGCGGCTCGAGCCTGCCAGATAACAATGTGTGGCGCCGCTTCCACGGACGTCACATAGATAGATATGGTGCCTTTCGAGGAGCCACACAAAAAAGTTAGAGGCGTGAAATAATTTGACCCAAGGGTCATTTGGTGCTTTTTTTTCCATAAAAGGTTATTTTTTGTGTAAATCGCCGGTTAAGAACCCAGGTAGTACTACTAGCAGTAGTAACTAGTATTTGTACCGAGAGAACAAAGACAGAACACAGGGTGACACAAGTACAAGTCAGCTGTCTAAAAGACCTGAAGAGCCGACAAATGCACTTGTTTGCTTAGAGCAACTCCAATAATATAACCGATTGTTGGCTATAAGCAAGATGCTATGTCATCTATAGTCAATATGTAGCCAACAAGTACAATAGTTGGCTATAAGAATGTACTACTTTTTCAATGGATGGCTCACCTTTCATTCACACACCTTGCCTAGGAGCACGTGCTAGAGCTAGCTCTTGCATAAGAGCCCACTTAGAGCAATTCCAATAGTGTAGCCAGCTGCTAGCTATAAGTCAAGTGCCATGTCATCTATAGCTAACTTAGAGCCAACACATACAATAGTGAGCTATAAAAGTGTAGTACTTTTACAATACATGACCCACCTTTTAGTCTCACATAGTGCCTAGGAGCACGTGCTAGAGCTGGCTACAAGATAAGAGCCCACTCCTCTTCTCTCTCCTAATCTCTCTCTTCCAACTAAGCAAATTTATAATATTTTATCTCTTATAGCCAGCTGACTGTACCTTATTGTACTTGCTCTTACATTCTCTCTCATCTTCTCTCTCCTTCAACTAGACACAAATATATTATTTTAATTCTTGTAACCAGCTGATTAAACCTTATTGTACTTGCTCTTAGCCAAATTGGCCAGCACTGAGCTCTTAGCTGCTAGACGTTGTAGTCAGCTAGTGGTGTGCAGAAAGTTACAGCTGGCTGAGCCATCTATCGCTTGTTGAACTTTTCGCCTAATTCGTCCACCGTGTGTGCCCAAGAGAGAACTGAATCTTAAACTTTCTTGCTTAGCAAGAGTAGTGAAGTGCATCTAGACCTGTCCGGATCACGCTCCGGGGACACTTAAATACTGCATGTAGTCATGTAGAACACATGTACTCCCTCCGTTCCTTTTTAATTGACTCAAATTTAGTACAAAGTTGTACTAAATGTGAGTCAATTAAAAAAGAACGGAGGGAGTAGCTACTTGGCTTAACTTCCAGCGCTTCAGAGTTCATACTAAAGCCAAGGTTAATCAACATAAGAGCATCACTAGCAGAGCCTGTAAACACGTGAACCGAAAAATGCGAGTTCAGTTCACCGAACTCGTGTTTACGGGCCGGAAAACCGTTATCACAGATTAGAAACCGTAAAAGTGGAACTGAAAAACGGAATTCGAAATGGCGCGGGTAAATTACGCGATGATCATAGTTCGACATGAAATAGATGCTCCGATTGAGCATCGAAACATACATAGTTCGACAAATTGAAGCTACATTACTGGTACACCGGCAAGCGCTACCTAGCTAAAGCAAAATGCGGCCAGTATAGTGATCTATGGCGCGCGGCAGTGCCGGTGGTGGTGCAGCTTGTTGGCGGTAGACGGCAGCAACGCTGTCGTGGACGATCTTCACGCGTCGTCGGCGTCAAGCTTGACTATTTCGAGCTTGACGCGGCGGACGCGGGCCTCCCGGCGGGCTGCCTCGTATTCACTAACCTGGCGGACGGCGTCCGCCTCCTCCCGGCAGAAGCGTGCGCAAGCCTCTGCCGCGCCGATGGCCTTGGTCTGCGCGAGGACCGCCGCCTCCTCGTCGCTGCCGTGGATGTAGTCCCCGGCGGAGAAGGTCGGCGACCGCGCGGGGACAAGGTCGTGCTCGTCGCTGCTCTCCGCGACGGGGAGCCACGGTGCGCGGCTCGACTGGCCGGGCGAGGAGCCCTCGCCGGTGTTGCCGTAGCGCGCGAGCTTCCCTGGGGGCGTGAGCCCCCAGTTTGTCCACCAGCGGGCGCTGCGTTTGCGCGTGCCCTCGCTCCGGTTTCATTTGCGCCGCTCCGTGTCGGTGCGGAAGACCAGCGGACGCGGCGGCGAGTCGCCGCCGCCCAATCCGGCGGTAGGGCCGTCGGAGCCTCCACGGGACGCCATCGCGCACCGACGGGCGCTGGATCGCTGCCTGGGGCGAGCTGGATTGCTCGCCGGAAACGGTGAGTGGCGGCGGCGGAGGGAGAGGAACGGCGAAGGGAAGTAGGGTTTGCGAACCGAACTCCCTTCCGTGAACCCTTTTAATAGGGGGCATGCAGGGAGTTTCTCGGGTCCCAGAACTTCTTTTACGGGCCGACCCATGTTTTCGGGCTCCGTTCTGCGACTAATTCGGCCCGAACCTGTAAATCCGCGGGAAAAGTTCAATTCCGACGGAATTTACGGGCTATATTAGAGATGCTCTAAAGAACTTCCAACAGAATCGAAGACAAAAGAATTGGCTCCAAAAATAGGGAACTTCGTTGCGAGCGATGAGTAAGCATGCATTACATTTCTTAGTGAAGATTTGATCAATGTTTGTACGTCATCTCAAAGTGAAAGGATTTGATTAGATGGGGAAAAATTGACGTCCATTAGCAGTTTTGCCTGATAGTTGTCCGTAAAGAAATGTATCATACCTCCTCCCGATTCTTTTTAACCGCGTGAAGGTGAATCTGGACCTTGTACTGCCTGCATGTGTTCGAAAAAATAGCAAAGGAAAGTCAAAAGTGCGTCGGCGCGGTTGTTTAAACCTGAAAATGACCTCAGTTTGTGTGACAACCACAAGATATTAAAACGATTGAGCTTGGACAATCAAAATACAATGAAAGGTAAGGGTAGCCACATGATCTTTGGCTACTTATCAGCTTGCAAAGAATGTATTCTCGAAACATGAGCAGACTAATCGTCAGAGTTGTGGCCTAACTTAGCCTCTCCTCGTATGTTTCTTTCTGTTCTTTTGTGTTCTTTAGCCTCCTCGTACTCGACATATGCCACTCATCACTTGTTATAATCGAGATGCACAATAAACGAAGAACGAAAAGTAAATCACTGCAGGGGACACGAGATTTTAACGTGGAAAACCCTTGCAACACACAAGGGAAAAACCACGGGCGCCAGCCAGCAAAACTTCACTATTTTGGTGGTGTTTACAAACGCCGTGGGTGTACAATGATGCGACCGAAACCCTAGCGGCGGCTTACAGGGAAAAATATATAGACGGTGGCAACGATCCGTACCGCGGGGGGGCTTCGCCCCCCGCACCCCCCCCCAGGTGCACCAGTTAGTCTCTTCTTGGAATTTGGATCACAATATAACAAACTCCACCTTGAGACAAATTCCTTGTAGCATGAACTTCAACAATCACCTGAATCAACAAAGAAAACACTTGCTGGCGCCAATAGCCACTTGGGCTAAACAAGTTATACCAACCAAGCTTGAGCAAAGCTCAAACTTGGACACAGGGACAGGCTTAGTCATCATATCAGCAGGATTATCATGAGTACTAATCTTGCATACCTTCATTTTACCTTTTGCAACCACATCTCTGATTGCGTGGTACTTAATATCAATGTGCTTCGTCCTCTCATGGAACATCTGATCTTTAGTAAGATAAATAGCACTTTGACTGTCAATGAACAACTTAATGCAAGAATTATCTCCACAAAGCTCAGCATATAAACCTTTCAGCCAAACAGCCTCTTTACCTGCCTCAGCAATAGCCATGTACTCAGCCTCAGTAGTAGATTGTGCAACAGCATCCTGCAAAGTAGCCTTCCAGCTAACAGCACATCCACCAACAGTAAACACATAACCTGTGAGGGACCTTCTCTTATCCAAATCGCCAGCATAATCTGAATCCACATATTCGGCGAGCCCCTCACCAATCCTGCCAAACCTCAAGCAAGCTTTTGATGTGCCGCGAAGGTACCTGAAAATCCACTGAACAGCTTTCCAATGTTCTTTACCAGGATTAGCCATGTATCGACTGACCAAACTCATAGCATATGACAGATCAGGACGTGAACAAATCTGGCATACATCAAGGAACCAACAGCACTAGAATAGGGAACTCGAGACATGTACTCAATATCATCTTTAGAGCTAGGACATTGCAAAGCTGATAACTTGAAATGAGAAGCAATAGGAGTAGTAACTGACTTTGCATCATGCATATTAAAACGATGAAGAACTTTCTCAATGTACTTTTCCTGACTAAGAAACAACAAACTAGAATTTCTGTCCCTTTTAATTTCCATGCCTAGTATTTTCTTAGCAGGACCAAGATCCTTCATCTCAAACTCACTCTTAATTGATTCTTAAAAATAGTGATCTCTTTCATGCTCTTGGTAGCAATCAACATATCATCAACATATAGCAGCAAATAAATAGGTGATCCATTAACAAACTTGATATACACACAACTATCATACTGAGATCTCTCAAAACCATGTGTAAGCATAAATGAATCAAACCTTTTATACCACTGTCGTGGCGACTGTTTCAGACCATAAAGGGATCTCTTTAATTTGCAAACAAGATCCTCTTTACCAGGCACAACATAACCTTCAGGTTGGTCCATATATATCTCCTCCTCCAACTCACCATGCAGAAAAGCAGTCTTTACATCTAGCTGCTCAAGCTCAAGATCATGCATAGCAACAATACCAAAGAAAGCACGAATAGAACTGTGCTTCACAACCGGGGAGAATACATCATTATAATCAACACCTGGAATTTGACTGAAACCTTTTGCTACTAACCTTGCCTTAAACCGTGGAGGCTCATTAGGAGACAAACCTTCCTTTCTTTTAAATATCCACTTGAAGCGGACAACCTTCTTTTGTTTAGGCAAGTGCACAACATGCCATGTGCCATTCTTCTCAAGCGATTGCATCTCTTCTTGCATCGCACCTACCCACTTCTCTTTATCAACCGAAGAAATGGCTTCAGTATATGTAGCTGGTTCAATATCATGCTCCACCTGTTCAGCACAACTCAAAGCATAATCAACAATATCACATTCTTGAATTAATCGGGTAGGAGGTACAATATTTCTCTTAGGGCGGTCAGCAGCAATAGACCGTCCTTGTTGCTGAACAATAGGTGGTGAAGGTGGAACATCATTATCATCATTGTTGGTTTTAGGAACCACATTTTCATTCTCCTTTGCGTGCTCCACCTGCACGCCAATTCTGTGCTGCTCATCATCAGAAACATCAGGAGAATCAATAGCATCGAAATATCGGTAGACAGACTATCATTAAACATAACCGCCTCATTAAAAACGACATTCCTGCTCAACACAATTTTCTTAGTTTCAGGATTCCATAATCTATATGCCTTAACTCCTGAACCATAACCAAGGAATATGCACTTAACAGCCCTTGGCTCCAACTTTCCATTATCAACATGAGCGTAAGCAGTGCAACCAAAAACTCTCAAATCTGAATAATCAGCAGACGAACCAGACCATACCTCAATTGGAGTTTTCTTAAGGTGACCTGTTGATGAGATAACATGCGGTGGATGCTGCTTCAGCCCAAAAACTTCTATGCATCTTTGCATTAGACAACATGCAGCGAGCCCTCGAAATAATGGTCATGTTCATGCGTTCAGCCACGCCATTCTGTTGAGGGGTGTACGGAATGGTATGATGTCTTACCATCCCATGATTGCTGCAAAACTCATCAAATTCATTTGAACAAAATTCCATACCATTGTCAGTACGGAGTATCTTAACCTTCTTTTCAGTTTGGGTTTCTACCATAACTTTCCACTTCTTAAAAGCATTAAAAACATCAGATTTATGTTTCAGGAAATATGGCCACACTTTCCTTGAGTAATCATCAATAATAGTAAGCATGTAATTAGCACCACCATTAGAAGTTCTACGGGACGGACCCCAAACATCAGCGTGTACATAATCTAAAATGCCTTTGGTGGTATGAACGGAAGCATTAAATTTTACTCTTTTATGCTTACCAAAGATGCAGTGCTCACAGAACTCAAGCTTACCTAAATCGCAGCCATCAATTAGCTCTCTCTTTGCCAATTCTGCCATGCCAAGCTCACTCATATGTCCAAGACGCTTATGCCAAAGGTTAGTCTTACTAGATTCATCAGAACTAACGCACAGCAGCAATACCGGGCAAAGTGCTACCTCTAAGGACATATAATTTCGCAGAATTCATATCACCAATCATAATAATGAGAGAACCCGATGATACCTTCAAAATTTTGTTCCCACCTTTGTACTTGTACCCGTCACAATCAAGGGTACTCAAAGAGATCAAATTTCTCGCCATGGAGGGTATGTGTTTCACTCCTCGTCAACGTGCGTGTCATCCCATCATGGGTCTTGATCCGAACAGAACCAATGCCAACAATGCTGCACTCGGTTGTCATTCCCCACACGCACAAAATCTCCACTCTGCACAGACTCATAAGAACTGAACCAATCTTTGTTACAGCAAATATGAAACGAACATGCAGTATCAAGAATCCATTCATCATCACGTGAAACACATGCAGCCAAGACAGCTAAGCAATCTCCATCAGAACTATCACTACCATCATTACCAGCAACAACAACAGCCTCACCCTTACCGGTGACAACAGCAGTCTTACCATTACCATCATTAATTTTCGGTTGGTAAGTTCCGTTCCTTTTCTCCTTCTTCTGCAGCTTCCAACAATCATCAATATTGTGGTTAGATTTCTTACAATACCTGCAGAACTTGTCACGTCCTTTGGACTTTGAGCGACCTCTGTTGTCCTTGCTCTTATCTCTGTTGTTGTTGTTGTTGTTGTTGTTGTGGTAGTAGTTATCTCGCTGCTCAGGCCTGCCACGGACCTCTAATGCCTCCGCCTTGGAGGACGAACTTTCAGCCTGCACCATAGATTTCATTTTCTCCTTTTGTTGGAGAGCATCATAAACTTCCGCGAGAGTTAGTTTATCGCGGCTCAATAATATGGTGTCACGAAAATTACTGAAAGAATTAGGCAGCGAGCATAAAAGAAGAAGACATAAATCCTCATCCTCATACTTAACTTCTATAGACTGCAAATCAGAAACAATCTCTTTCCAGGAAGATAGGTGATTCATTACCGAACCTCCCTCTTGCAACTTATGCAAGAACAGCTTCATCTTCACGTGCAATCTACCCGTGAGATCCTTGGACAAACAGATCTCCTCTAGTTTGACCCATAACTCGGTGGTGGTTTTCTCCTGCAGCACTTCCTGCAGAATATTATTGGACAGATGGAGTTGAATCAACGATAAAGCCTTAAGGTCTTTCCGCTTCTCCGCATCGGTCCAGGTATCCTTCGCTTTCTCGCCGAAAGCATCGATCGCTTCATCCAGATCTGAAGATTGGGCGAGAATCGCCCTCATCTTCACTTGCCACAAAGCAAATCTCGTGGTGTAGTCCAGCTGCGGTAGATCGAACTTCAGTGACGACATCTCGTAAACCCTAGATCCAAAGAACACGGGCTCTGATACCACTTGTTATAATCGAGATGCACAATAAACGAAGAACGAAAAGTAAAGCACTGCAGGGGACACGAGATTTTAACGTGGAAAACCCTTGCAACACACAAGGGAAAAACCACGGGCGCCAGCCAGCAAAACTTTACTATTTCGGTGGTGTTTACAAACGCCGTGGGTGTACAATGATGCGACCGAAACCCTAGCGGCGGCTTACAGGGAAAAATATATAGACGGTGGCAACGATCCGTACCGCGGGGGGCTTCGCCCCCGCACCCCCCCAGGTGCCGGCGACGGGCCTCGCTCCGCTCGTCAGAAGTTAGCCTCTTCTTGGAATTTGAATCACAATATAACAAACTGACTTTGTCAGCTGGACAGTGTATCCACATAAGATACAAAAAATAATCTGGTGCGCATTCAGTTGAAGTTCAATGTTGTCATGTTAGTACTGGTGGAATACTGGCAGAGCCATGCAGCATATAGTAACGATCGGAGAAAGCAAGTTATCTAGGTGCCTGAAAAAGCAACGTACCGGCATGCTTTCAGCTAGTATTGTAGCCCAATCATAACTTACGCTCATCAGAGCTCACTCACTTAGCTAATCAAGAAAATGTTCAGTTATGACGCCTTATTTATTCTGACCTAGTCTCGGCTCGACCATCGGCAGCAAGAGCGAGAGTGCAGGTACAGGTACAGTTTGTACGCAGGAATTACATATACAAGAGTCAATAGTTCAAAAATCTTTTTGCTGGAATCAGAGGAGAGTTTTAACTCATACTGTTCTACCGACCGATCGAGGGGAAACATCCTGCTTTTGCTGAGTGGCGTGCACCCGTCAGTTTGAGCGTGGCCAGGATAAGATTGCGGATGAGATCCGAGGCTGTCCCCATTTCTTACCACAGTAGGGAGTAGTGCGTTGTGACTATAGACCTCCCTGGTTTAAGTAACTCGTGGATTCTCGGTAGCAAAGAGATCACTAGCTATGCACAACCATAGTCTGTCATGTCTACTGAATCCCGATAACACAAGTCCAACCAAGCCGTACATCAGTGTTCCCAACATGGCACTAGTGCGACGGTTTCCCCCTTTTTAGTTGTATTATGAGCTGTCATTTTCCCGTATAAACTTCTGCACCGCTTAAAATTTAGGCTTCTATAACTGATTTAGATGCTAGTGTAAACAGTTCTGCACCGCTTTACAGGCTTGCAGAACGCAGACTGGGTGCAAAGTTAGACGTCCTAAACTGCGCCTCCAACTGTTTGTCTACGTATTTCTCATTTCTTTGATCATACAGTTTCCATTTGACAAGTACTCCATCATCCAAAATAAACTGAGATGTTCCGATCATCCATCTCCAAAATGAATCGAAATACGGATCATATATGCTCAAGAACTTCTCATCATCATAAGAAACCACCATCACACAAAAGTAAAGATAACAAGCAAGAAAAACATCCCAAAGCGTAGATGAAGAAAGTTCATCACATTGCTCCCACGGGCATCACACATACATCCTCACTGGAGGATAGTGGACCTCAGACCATGATATCTCACGACTGATCTCCGGAAAGGCTATTTCCTTCTCGTCCATCCCACTTGAATCCATCGTCATGATCCCAATTTGTGCGGGTCTCTTAAACCTCATCTCATTGCTGGCCGCTTGATTCATCTTGTCCGGTTCTAGATTCAACGCCGTGTCTTCAAGGGCAAAGCCTATGCTTCTCAAAGGCAGCCCTGTGTGCCTGGATTGCCTCCATATGGTCCCCCACTCCTCCGGCCTTTTCAATATCAGATTTATTGCCTCAAATACTCCCTCTGATCCATATTAGTTGCCACTGATATAGATGTATCTAGACATATTTTAGTTCTAGGTATATCCATACTAGTGACAAGTAATATGAATCGGAGGGAGTACCTTTTTTTTAGAAACACACTACAAACACAGACGCTCACATACACGCGCATACACTCACCCCTATAGACGCACACATGCACACCCTACCCGTATGAACACCTTCGGAAGACTGAGCGGTGGATTGGATCTTGAAATTGACGAAGTTCCCACAGATGTCTCGCTGTCGACGGGAACGTCGCCTCCCACTGAATGAATATTCCGCCTTTATGAGACACAGATATCAAACCTAGGATTTGAACTCTGGTGGGCTAGGGGTACAACCACCCTCCTAACCACCCAACCTCAGATTAATTCTTTGTGCGTGCCATCTCCTTCTTTTTCTTCTTCTTTCATAAAGAGCGTTTAATTAATTAAAAGAATTAAGTACTATAACTGGCCTAAAACTAAAATGCGCACAAACGCATTAATCCCAACATAACAATAGAGAAAATAAAAAGGCGCAATACATGAGTTCTCGAAGAAACGATACCATATACTACCTCCATTCTGGCTTACACGTCCCACGTGTATCTCTAGATCGCTAATTTAACCAACTTAACACAATATATATACTATAAGACATGTATTATTAAAAAAAATTAAATGTTGTGCTTTTTAATGGTATAATTTTTAGTTAAATCTTATATTATATCAGTTAAATTGACACTCTTGGAATACGCGCAGGCTAAGCCTGGACGGAGGGAGTAGGGTCAATCTTAGGACTACATTGCCAACCATGCTGGATAAAAATATCTCTCACCATATGCCCTAATCGTATAGACACCTCCATAAACAGGCTACCACTCTCCACACGTTGTCTAGACGGCCATGATAGGAGCAAAATTGTGCACTGATAGATAACCTGCATTGGAGAATAATTTTTATCATTAAAAACCTCATCACTTTTACGTACTCGGAGCAAACTAATAACGGCAAGCACTTCCATCCTAATAATTATTTTAAACCTATTGACCACATTGTTTAGGCAATTGCCGAATATATTGGAAATTCTACGTGTCAGGTATAAGGTAGGACCTACTTGGACGATCAACCATAAAGATTTTGCAAATTTGCACAGAAAAAATAAGTATTTAATAGTCTCGTCGTGGTGATAGAACACACACTTTATACTCCTGTACCAACTGCGTTTCACAATGTTATATTTAGCGAGAATTACACCTTTGCGAAGATAGCGAAATATTTGTTTTCCAATTGTTTAATTATCGACCAGCACATCACTTAAATAGTATACACAGAAATATCACTCTCATTAGATTCCTACGAAATTCATCAGCTCCTTGCGCTAATTGGATCAATGCAAACCGTTGTAGCAGAGCATTCCAAGATGCAAATCTAGGACCAACAAGATTTTTTCGGAACGTCACATCAGGCGTTGAAGTCCTCAACACCTCTACGATAGTAAGAGCATCTTCATGCAACCGCTGTAACTGTGCCCGCGCTATAATAACTACCGATTTAGCGCCAACGGAAAAATTGCGCGCTCTAGCAGGCGATGTGTAGTTACTCGTGCTGAAAAATATTTTCTGCGCGTTCTGTTTCGCGCTATCCGCTCTGGGATACTTTGAGCGTGGACTGACGCGCGCAATATCGCTCTCTCTTGCGCGCGAAGGACCAGCTGCCCGCTCTAGAAATTCACCCTCCCGCGCGTGCAACCTCGACCGCTCTCTCTCCCCACCCACCGCGCGGCCGCCGGCGCCATTCCGGCGATGGATGGGCCTTGTGGGCCGCCGCCGTCCCCTCAGCCGCTGATGGAGCAGTTCCGCAGCCGCCCGCCTAACCTTAGCGGAGTTGCCGCCGCGGGGAGCAATTCGGTCACCACTCGTGTCCTCTTCGTGCCGCCACGGCCGACGCACCCCAGCGGAGTGCAGCTGCCGCCGCTAGCGCCGAAGGGCAAGGGCGCAGGTGCCAAGCTATCGGCTGCGGCGGTTGCTCTCCCAAAAACCGCCAAGAAGCTGGTGAAGAAGGCGAATGCGTGGAGTACCGGTGCTCGGAGAGCCCAACAAGCGTCCCGAGCTGCACCGACCGTGCCGCATGGTCCATCGGCGGCAAGGGCGCCTTCCACCGGTGCAGCTGTGGCCGGCGTGTGCTAGGTGCTAGACACAGTGGCCACAAGGCAAATGTGTCTCTTATTTATTATTTTCTTGACATAGATGAATATTTACATTAATTTTGAATTGGTTCATTCAATTTCTATGTAGTGTTGATGATGACACATTTTAATAAACAATGAATGTTGGCTCCTCCTTCATATGTGGATGAAGAAAATGGTTATGAAGAAGAGGAGGAGGAGGGTGAAGTTGAAGTGACGAAGATGGAGACGACATTATTGAAGTTGCCAAAGTTGGAGGGGGTAGGTCCTCCAATTACACCATCGATGAAAATGAAGGTGTTGACAATTGAGATGTGTTTGTGTGAGGCATGGATGTTTTGAACTTGGATTGGATTTATGTGGCGTTGAACTTGGTTTTCCTTTGCATTTAAGTATGTGATGCATTTGAACTATGATATTTTGGATGCGATGTGGAGTTTCCAATCATTTATTGTTGATTTGTTTTTCATTTTTTTGATCTTGTTGAACATGTATAGTTGTATGGATGTTGTTTGTGCCGGCGCCGCGCACTGTGAGCGCCTGGTGGGCAGCCTGGTTTCGGCCACTACACGCGCACGGTAAATGCAACGTTGGAGCTGTCGCTGACGTCTCGCGCTTCATCCGGATGCAGTGCGCTGCATGACGATTTTACAACGCCAATTTATCGCACTGCTGCTAGATGCTCTAACAATTTTGTGACACACAATATTGTATAGAGCTAGATATTGTTCTCGAAGTTTGGCATCACCCATTCCAGGCCATCCTAAATTGTAAACGAAAGCATATGGAAAGAAGTATTTCTCATCTCTATAAGGCCAACCCAAAAATGCGATTCTCTAGGTTTCCAATAAACCTGAGATAGTGCGTGTGAGCCAACATATTCTCTTTTTAAAAGAGTCGTCCACACCCAATCTTCGTCAAGAAGCTTAAAAAGCCATTTACTTAGGAGGGATCTGTACTTGACCTCAAGGGCATGAATCCATCCGACTTGATCTTTAGGGTGGCGAACTACACTCCGTATCGCCAATCGATATTTCTTTTTCTCATTACTTTCTTACCAAAAGAACTGTGATCACAAATAATCCAATCCTTGTAAAACTACTTCAGGAAGTTGGAAGGAAGGAATCATATACATTACCATGTTACTTAGTACTGACCTGATGAGAACATCTTCTGCCAGGAGATAGTAGATTCTTTTCCTTTCTAACTACTTAATCGTTTTTGTAGTCTATCCTCGACGTGTTTCCATTCAAAATTTGAAAGTCTCCTATAATGTAATGGGATGCCTAATGAACTGATGGGGAACTGGCCTTGACCCAACCAAAATGTTTGGCATACACGCCATCGTTATCTTGAGCCTCATAGAAGCAAAACAATTCACTTTGTGAAATTTCATTTTAAGTCCTAAAAGTTGTTCAAAAGTTGATAATATTAATTTTAGGTTTCATGCTTTTTCATAATCTTGCTCCAGAAAGATAATCGTATCATAACATATTAAAGGATCGACACTCCACCATCCACAAGGTGCAGAACTACTCCCTCAATTTGGCCAATGTTTTTTTTTTTTTGCATGCTCTATAATTATGGCTAACATAACAACCGTTATATTAAATAACATGGATGATGAAGGTTCGTGTTGCCTTAAACATTTTTTCCGTTTAGAAGTATCTGCCATCATAATCATTAACTTTGCTAGCTACACTTCCTCTAAAGACAAACCCGCTCGACAAACTCCAACCATGCTTGGAGAGCTTGTAGGGACATAACCTTGCTTCTCATGATCATCTCATCTAGATTTTGCCTCATCGCACTAGTAGAAATATATGATTTGGTGTGATTAACACATTGGCCCCCTTCTTCTTTATATAGACATATAAGTTTATATATGTATTGCATTTTTCTAGAAAAGGAATATATTAATATAAAAAATATCAATTACACATGGTATCTGAATCAACATAATATCAAGAATAATCGTGACATCAAGAATGCACATAGCTAGAAAACTAAAAGAAAAGAAGAAGAAAAAATCCCGCCATAGTGATCAACTACTCGGATCAGCTTCATACAAAACACTACCAATTAAAACACCGGACGACAAAAGATTCTCCAAAAAACAACAGGAAGAGAACATTACACAAGTATCCTCGATTTTCACACAAAGTCTGTGCTAAAATGTTTACCAAATAAGTAACTGAAAGCTAGTTTGTTACAATTTTTAACATTCCCTTGAATGCAAAGACTACCCAACTCAGCCGAAATTACAAAAATGATGGAAAGGGACTAAGCAATATATTTCCCCTCATGCCAGGGCTATTCCAATCCATAGACGTGGCTTCAATGTAGGCTACTGATGTCTACGGGAGCTTCTATTCTTGTAGACAGTGTTGGGCCTCCAAGAGCAGAGGTTTGTAGAACAGCAGCAAGTTTCCCTTAAGTGGATACCCAAGGTTTATCGATCTCAGGGAGGAAGAGGTCAAAGATATCCCTCTCATGCAACCCCGTAACCACAAAGCAAGAAGTCTCTTGTGTCCCCAACACACCTAATAGGTGCACTAGTTCGGCGAAGAGATAGTGAAATACAGGTGGTATGAATAAGTAGTAGCAACGGCACCGGAAAAGTGCTTTGCCCAGGACGAGTAAACAAGCAGTAGTAATGCAGCAAGTAGTAACGCGAAGAAACAAGAAACAAGCAGCGGTAGCGTATTTAGGAACAAGGCCTAGGGATTACACTTTCACTAGTGGACACTCTCAACATTGATCACATAACAGAATAGATAAATGCATACTCTACACTTTTGTTGGATGATGAACACATTGCGTAGGATTACACGAACCCTCAATGCCGGAGTTAACAAGCTCCACAATAATGCTCATATTTTAGTAACCTTTAGTGTAAGATAGATCAAAAGACTAAACCAAGTACTAGCATAGCATGCACACTCGTCACCTTCATGCATATGTAGGAGGAATAGATCACATCAATATTATCATAGCAATAGTTAACTTCGCAATCTACAAGAGATCATGATCATAGCATAAACCAAGTACTAACACGATGCACACATCTGTCACCTTTGCACACGTGCGGGAGGAATAAAACTACTTTAATAACACATCACTAGAGTAGCACATAGATAAATTGTGATACAAACACATTGCAATCATAAAGAGATATAAATAAGCACCTCACTATGCCATTCAACAGTGAATAAGTATTCTCGTGAAATATAGCCTAAGAGACCCACACGGTGCACACACTCGTCACCTTTACACACGTGGGACAAGGAGTCTCCGGAGATCACATAAGTAAAACTCACTTGACTAGCATAATGACATCTAGATTACAAGCATCATCATATGAATCTCAATCATGTAAGGCAGCTCATGAGATTATTGTATTGAAGTACATATGAGAGAGATGAACCACATAGCTACCGGTACAGCCCCGAGCCTCGATGGAGAACTACTCCCTCCTCATGGGAGCAGCAGCGGTGATGAAGATGGCGGTGGAGATGGCAGTGATGTTGATGGAGAAGCCTTTCGTGGGCACTTCCCCGCTCCGGCAGGGTGCCGGAACAGAGACTCCTGTCCCCCAGATCTTGGCTTCGCGATGGCGGCGGCTCTGGAAGGTTTTCCGTATCGTGGTTCTTCGCGAAATTATAAGATCCCCGGAATTGATTTCGTCCGATTCCGAAAATATTTCCTTACTAGGATTTCTGAAACCAAAAACAGCAGAAAACAGCAACTGGCCTTTCGGCATCTCGTCAATAGGTTAGTTCCGGAAAACGCATAAAAATGATATAAAGTGTGAACAAAACATGTTGGTATTGTCATAAAACAAGCATGGAACATCGGAAATTATAGATACGTTGGAGACGTATCAGCATCCCCAAGCTTAGTTCCTACTCGTACTCGAGTAGGTAAACGATAAAAGATAATTTCTGAGGTGACATGCTACCAACATAATCTTAATCATACTATTGAAAAGCATATGAGATGAATGCAGCGATTCAAAACAGTGTTAATGCAATGAGTAAACAATTGAATCATATAGCAAAGACTTTTCATGAATAGTACTTTCAAGACAAGCATCAATAAGTCTTGCATAAGAGTTACTCATAAAGCAATAAATTCAAAGTAAAGACATTGAAGCAACACAATGGAAGATAAAGTTTCAGCAATTGCTTTCAACTTGTAACATGTATATCTCAATGATAGTTTGTCAACATAGAGTAATATAACAAGTGCAATATGCAAATATGTAGGAATCAATGCACAGTTCACACAAGTGTTTGCTTCTTGAGGTGGAGAGAAATAGGTGAACTGACTCAACATAAAAGTAAAGAGAATGGTCCTTCAAAGAGGAAAGCATCGATTGCTATATTTGTGCTAGAGCTTTTATTTTGAAAACATGAAACAATTTTGTCAACGGTAGTAATAAAGCATATGTATCATGTAAATCATATCTTACAAGTTGCAAGCCTCATGCATAGTATACTAATAGTGCCCGCACCTTGTCCTAATTAGCTTGGACTAACGGATCTTTGCAATGCACATGTTTTGACCAAGTGTCACAATGGGGTACCTCCATGCCGCTCGTACAAAGGTCTAAGGAGAAAGCTCGCATTTTGGATTTCTCGCTTTTGATTATTCTCAACTTAGACATCCATACCGGGACAACATGGACAACAGATAATGGACTCCTCTTTAATGCATAAGCATGTGGCAACAATTATTATTCTCATATGAGATTGAGGATATATGTCCAAAACTGAAACTTCCACCATGAATCATGGCTTTAGTTAGCGGCACAATGTTCTTCTCTAACAATATGCATGCTCCAACCATTAAGGTGGTAGATCTCTCTTACTTCGGACAAGACGGACATGCATAGCAACTCACATGATATTCAACAAAGAATAGTTGATGGCGTCCCCGTGAACATGGTTATCGCACAACTAGCAACTTAATAAGAGATAAAGTGCATAAGTACATATTCAATACCACAATAGTTTTTAAGCTATTTGTCCCATGAGCTATATATTGCAAAGGTGAATGATGGAATTTTAAAGGTAGCACTCAAGCAATTTACTTTGGAATGGCGGAGAAATACCATGTAGTAGGTAGGTATGGTGGACACAAATGGCATAGTGGTTGGCTCAAGGATTTTGGATGCATGAGAAGTATTCCCTCTCGATACAAGGTTTAGTCTAGCAAGGTTATTTGAAACAAACACAAGGATGAACGGTGCAGCAAAACTCACATAAAAGACATATTGTAAACATTATAAGACTCTACACCGTCTTCCTTGTTGTTCAAAACTCAATACTAGAAATTATCTAGACCTTAGAGAGACCAATTATGCAAACCAAATTTTAGCAAGCTCTATGTATTTCTTCATTAATAGGTGCAAAGTATATGATGCAAGAGCTTAAACATGAGCACAACAATTGCCAAGTATCACATTACCCAAGACATTATAGCAATTACTACATGTATCATTTTCCAATTCCAACCATATAACAATTTAACGAAGAGGAAACTTCGCCATGAATATTATGAGCTAAGAACACATGTGTTCATACGAACCAGCGGAGCGTGTCTTTCTCCCACACAAGCATGATGTAATCCAATTTATTCAAACACAAACAAAAACAGAAACAAAAAAACAGACGCTCCAAGTAAAGTACATAAGATGTGACGGAATAAAAATATAGTTTCAGGGGAGGAACCTGATAATGTTGTCGATGAAGAAGGGGATGCCTTGGGCATCCCCAAGCTTAGACGCTTGAGTCTTCTTGAAATATGCAGGGGTGAACCACCGGGGCTTCCCCAAGCTTAGAGCTTTCACTCTCCTTGATCATAGTATATCATCCTCCTCTCTTGACCCTTGAAAACTTCTTCCACACCAAACTTTAAGCAAACTCATTAGAGGGTTAGTGCATAATCAAAAACTCACATGTTCAGAGGTGACACAATCATTCTTAACACTTCTGGACATTGCTCAAAGCTACTGGAAGGTAATGGAACAAAGAAATCCACCCAACACAGCGAAAGAAGCAATGCGAAATAAAAGGCAGAATCTGTCAAAAACAGAACAGTCCGTAAAGACGAATTTTAAAATGGCACCAGACTTGCTCAAATGGAAAAACTCAAAACTAATGAAAGTTGCGTACATATCTGAGGATCACTCACGTAAATTGGCATAATTTTCTGAGTTACCTACAGAGAATTAGACCCAGATTCGTGACAGACAGCAATGCTGTTTCTGCGCAGCAATCTAAATCTAGCATCAACTTTACCATAGAGACTTTACTTGGCACAACAAAACACAAAACTAAGATAAGGAGAGGTTGCTACAGTAGTAAAAAACTTCCAAGACACAAATATAAAACAAAGTACTGTAGCAAAATAACACATGGGTTATCTCCCAAGAAGTTCTTTCTTTATAGCCGTTAAGATGGGCTCAGCAGTTTTAATGATGCACTCGCAAGAAATAGTATTTGAAGCAAAAGAGAGCATCAAGAGGCAACTTCAAAACAAATTTAAGTCTAACATGCTTCCTATGCATAGGAATCTTGTAAATAAACAAGTTCATGAAGAGCAAAGTAACAAGCATAGGAAGATAAAACAAGTGTAGCTTCAAAAATTTCAGCACATAGAGAGGTGTTTTAGTAACATGAAAATTTCTACAACCATATTTTCCTCTCTCATAATAACTTTCAGTAGCAACATGAGCAAACTCAACAATATAACTATCACATAAATTATTCTTATCATGAGTCTCATGCATAAAATTATTACTCTCCACATAGGCATAATCAATTTTATTAGTTGTAGTGGGAGCAAATTCAACAAAGTAGCTATCATTATTATTCTCATCATCAAATATAGGAGGCATATTGTAATCATTATTAAACTTATCCTCCATAGTAGGCGGCACTAAAAGACCAATATCATCATAAATAGGAGGCAAAGTATCAGCAAAGTAAATTTTCTCCTCAATGCTTGGGGGACTAAAAATATCATGCTCATCAAAGCCAGCTTCCCCAAGCTTAGAATTTTCCATATCATTAGCAACATTGGTGTTCAAAGCGTTCATACTAATATTACTACCAAGCATGCAAATAAGATTTCATAGGTTTTTTAATTTTCGCATCAAACAATCCATGTTTTAAATCAGGAAATAGAATAAGAAGCTCATTGTTGTCCATTATGCCAAACTAGTGTAAACAAGAAACAAAAAGATGCAATTGCAGGATCTAAAGGAAATATCTTCGAGCACAAACACAATGGCGCCGTAAAAGTACTCGTTACACTGGAACCGGAGTATGAGTGCCTTTTTACCTTTCCTCCCCGGCAACGGCGCCGGAAAAGTGCTTGATGTCTACGGGAGCTTCTATTCTTGTAGACAGATGTTGGGCCTCCAAGAGCAGAGGTTTGTAGAACAGCAGCAAGTTTCCCTTAAGTGGATACCCAAGGTTTATCGATCTCGGGGAGGAAGAGGTCAAAGATATCCCTCTCATGCAACCCCGTAACCACAAAGCAAGAAGTCTCTTGTGTCCCCAACACACCTAATAGGTGCACTAGTTCGGCGAAGAGATAGTGAAATACGAGGTGGTATGAATAAGTAGTAGCAACGGCACCAGAAAAGTGCTTTGCCCAGGACGGTAAACAAGCAGTAGTAATGCAGCAGTAGTAACGCAGTAAAACAGTAAACAAGCAGCGGTAGCAGTATTTAGGAACAAGGCCTAGGGATTACACTTTCACTAGTGGACACTCTCAACATTGATCACATAACAGAATAGATAAATGCATACTCTACACTTTTGTTGGATGATGAACACATTGCGTAGGATTACACGAACCCTCAATGCCGGAGTTAACAAGCTCCACAATAATGCTCATATTTTAGTAACCTTTAGTGTAAGATAGATCAAAAGACTAAACCAAGTACTAGCATAGCATGCACACTGTCACCTTCATGCATATGTAGGAGGAATAGATCACATCAATATTACCATAGCAATAGTTAACTTCGCAATCTACAAGAGATCAGGAAGAAGGTAAGGGCAAAGAATCTTTTGATGCCTATTGAGCAAGTGGCGATGGAGCAAGATCATGAGGAGGAACAGAGGAGGGAGGAGCAAGCAGCACCTGTGCCACCTATTCCTTTGGCTTTGCTACAGAGAGTGGGTCACTCTTTGGGGATTGCACCTGAAAAATTGAGCAAGGAACAGCTTGAGGCTGCCCCTAATGATGATCAAGGAAAGGAGTCGTCCAATGAATAAGCTGCAGATGTTATTCAGTTTATGGCAGTATGAATGCTGTTGGTGGCATGCTTTTGAAGTATGGGTGTCATGTGTGGCTTTTGTGTTGATATTTTGTGTTGGTGGCAGTGGAGTTTATGTCCTTATCAGTAATGTGATCATGGTGTATGAACTATTAAAGCACTCTTATATTATGGGGTCTGTTGGCATTATGTGTCAACTTGGTGCAGTATTTATATTTGTTTTTGATGAGTGCTGTGTATAAGCGAAAATGGCGTGTGTTCTGTTGGAATGTGCGTGGCTTAAATTCTGAGAATAGGCAAAGGGAAGTCAGGTCCAAGATTGACGAAAGTGAGTGTGATGTGATTTGCTTACAAGAAACTAAATGTGAGTCGTTTGACTGGAATCTTATTCGAAAATTCTGCCCCAAAAGGTTTGACAACTTTGCTTTTTCTCCATCTGTGGGGGCTTCTGGGGGCATACTTGTGCTTTGGAATTCCTCTGTTTTCTCTGGTCTGTTGGTGCAAACAGTCAAGTATGGGGTGCAAGTGAAGTTTACTTCTGTTCATAATAATGAGTCTTGGAATTTAATTTGTGTCTATGGGCCTTGTCAAGGGGAAGAAAGGGACAACTTTGTGTCTTGGCTCTATAATTTACATATTCCTGCTGATGAGAACTGGATTATCCTAGGAGATTTTAATTTTGTGAGATCACAAGATAATAGGAACAGGCCAGGAGGTGATATAAATGATATGTTCTTGTTTAATGAAATTATTGGTCATTTGGGGTTGCTTGAATTACCTATTAAAGGTAGAGCTTACACTTGGTCCAACATGCAAAAGGAGCCATTATTAGAGCAGTTAGACTGGTTCTTCACCAGTGCTAATTGGATATCAGACTATCCCAATACCATGGTGTTTCCTCTAGCAAAAATTGGATCTGATCATGTACCATGTGTGCTTAATGTTGATACCAACATACCTAAGGCATCAATTTTCAGATTTGATAATTATTGGATTGATATGCCTGGCTTTTTGGAATGTGTTAAGAGTTCATGGAATAAGGGGTCTAAGAAGAGTTATAGCTCAGCTATTTTGACGAGACAAATTAAAGACATTAAGGCATGAGTTGAAGAAATGGCATGTTAGCATGGCCAAATTGAAGCGAGATGATTAAAAATTGTAATTCGGTGATTTTATCAATGGACTCATTGGAGGAGAAGAGGCCTCTAGTATGCAGCTGAATTTAATTTCAGGAAACTTGTTAAGGAGCACTTGGACAACTTACTGCTGGCTGAGTGTAATTATTGGAGAAAACGTTGTACTATTAGGTGGATTCAGCTTGGAGAGGATAACACAAAATTCTTTCATGCCATGGCTACTTGAAAGATATAGGAGGAATACAATTTCCATGTTGAGAGATGTGGATGGGAATGAAGTGACTGATCATGATAGTATGGCAGGATTATTTTGGAGGGAATATAAGGATAGGATGGGAAGATCTGAGCCTATATCCATGCAATTTGATTTGGATAGGATCCTGCACAAAGTTGATGGATTGCAGGAGCTAACTAGGCCTTTTGAGATAGCAGAGATGGATGAGATAATTAAGCATATGCCAGCAGATAGAGCTCCTGGACCTGATGGGTTTAATGGTTTGTTTTTAAAAAAGTGTTGGCCTATAGTCAAGCAAGATTTTTATAAACTAGCTGCTGACTTTCATGATGAAACTATCCAGCTAAAGAATATCAATGGCTCTTTCATTACTTTGGTGCCTAAGAAGCCTGTTCCAGTGCAAGTTAATGATTTTAGGCCTATATCCCTGACAAGTGTGTGTGTGAAATTCCTCACTAAGCTAGCTGCAAATAGGCTACAAGATAAAATCCTTTCCTGCATACATAAGAACCAGTATGGCTTCTTGAGGGGTAGGTCCATCCAAGACTGTTTGGCTTGGTCCTTTGAATATCTTTTTTTGTGTCATGCCTCTAAAAAACCAATCATACTGCTTAAGTTGGATTTTGCTAAAGCTTTTGACACCATTGAGCATGAGGCTATATTGCAAGTCATGAGGTATAAGGGTTTTAATGATAAATGGATCAATTGGGCTAGAATCATCTTGACAACTGGTACATCTTCAATTCTACTGAATGGTATACCTGGGAAACAATTTGAGTGCAAAAGGGGAGTCAGGCAAGGGGACCCCATTTCTCCTCTATTCTACCTCTTTGGTTCTGATTTGCTGCAGTCTGTGCTGAATGACTTGGTACAGCAAGGTCTTTTGACACTTCCCATTTATACCAATGACCCTGATTTTCCCATTGTACAATATGCTGATGATACCCTGCTTATCTTGCCTGCTGACAAGGATCAGCTGTTGGTCATAAAGGATACTCTGAGGAAGTTCTCTTTATCAACGGGGTTAAAGATTAACTTTGATAAGTCCCAGATGCTGCCTATCAATGTTCCAGAGGACCTGCTTCAGGAGCTGGTGGCTGTGTTCCAGTGTCAGGTGGGTACAATGCCATTTACCTATTTGGGTTTGCCTGTTGGTACTACTAAACCAACTATCACTGAATTATCACCTTTGGTGTGTCGTCTGGAGAGGAAGTTAACATCCAGCTCTAGTTTTTTATCCCAAGGAGCACGTTTGCAGTTGATTAATTCTGCCTTGTCTTCTATGCCCCTGCATTTTCTGTGCTCACTACAATTGCCTGTTGGGTTGACCAACCAATTGGATAGAATTTTAAGGCAGTGTTTATGGAGAGATAAGGATGGAATGCCCAAGCAATCTTTGGCAGCATGGGAATTGGTTTGTAAGCCTAAGTTGAAAGGAGGTTTGGGGATTGTTAACTTCCAAAAACAGAATGCTGCATTACTGATCAAATTCTTGGACAAGTTCTATAATAAGAAGGCATTGCCATGGGTTGATCTGATATGGTTTGCACATTACCAAGGTAAGGTGCCTCATGAGGAGAAGTTGTGTGGCTCTTTTTGGTGGAGAGATATTATGAAGCATGTTGATAATTTTAGAGGAGTTGCAGACTGTAATACATGGCACAGGAGATACTTTATCATTCTGGTCTGATAATTGGAGGGTTAATGGGTCCTCTTTGCCTTTGAGTCAAAGGTACCCCAGGCTATTTTCCTATGCACTTTTCCCAAATGCTTCTATGTTGGATATGTATCATGCTGAGGACTTGGAGTCCATGTTCTATTGGCCTTTGTCTGTTCAAGCTTATCAGGAGTTGAAGGATGTTAAGCAAATAATACAGGACAATAGCCTAACACAAGAGAAGGATCAATGGGTGTATATTTGGGGAGACAGTTATGCTCCAGCTAGATTCTATAAGCACATTCATGATCACATACAAGTACCTAATGTGTATAAGTGGCTCTGGAAATCATGTTGTATCATGAAGCATAAGGTTTTTGCTTGGCTGTTGCTATCAGATAGGCTGAATACTCAGGATTTGTTGAAGAGAAGGCATTGGCATGTCTCTGAGGATGACCATTGTGTGCTATGTCCAGGAAGAATTTATGAAGATCGAGTTCATCTGTTCTTTGAGTGTAACTTCAGCAGGAGAATTTGGAATTACTTACAGATTGAGTGGAAAGGTACTGGTGATATGCAGTTGGTTTTGAATGGAGCAAGGAAGAGTTTTGATAAGCCTTTTTTCATGGAAGTGGTCATTTTGGCCTGTTGGAATATATGGTTGCTCAGGAATGGGAAGATCTTCAGTGCTGAGGTCTGCTCTTTCACTAAGTGGAAGGGGAAGTTTGTGCATGATATTTCTTTGCTGCAATATAGGATCAAAGTGAAACATAAGGATAGGTTGTCTTCTTGGATTAGGTCTCTGCCTTAGAGCCTTTTTTCTTGTTCATGGTTTTCTCTTTTTTTGCCTCTTGGCTTTTGTATATAACTCTCTTTGATTTGGTTTAATAAATTGCTGTGGGGCTGTTGCCTCACAGTCTTGGGTGTCAAAAAAAATCTACAAGAGATCATGATCATAGCATAAACCAAGTACTAACACGGTGCACACACTGTCACCTTTGCACACGTGCAGGAGGAATAAAACTACTTTAATAACACATCACTAGAGTAGCACATAGATAAATTGTGATACAAACACATTGCAATCATAAAGAGATAAAAATAAGCACCTCACTATGCCATTCAACAGTGAATAAGTATTCTGTGAAATATAGCCTAAGAGACCCACACGGTGCACACACTGTCACCTTTACACACGTGGGACAAGGAGTCTCCGGAGATCACATAAGTATAACTCACTTGACTAGCATAATGACATCTAGATTACAAGCATCATCATATGAATCTCAATCATGTAAGGCAGCTCATGAGATTATTGTATTGAAGTACATATGAGAGAGATGAACCACATAGCTACCGGTACAGCCCCGAGCCTCGATGGAGAACTACTCCCTCCTCATGGGAGCAGCAGCGGTGATGAAGATGGCGGTGGAGATGGCAGCGATGTTGATGGAGAAGCCTTCCGGGGGCACTTCCCCGCTCCGGCAGGGTGCCGGAACAGAGTCTCCTGTCCCCCAGATCTTGGCTTCGCGATGGCGGCGGCTCTGGAAGGTTTTCCGTATCGTGGTTCTTCGCGAAATTATAAGATCCCCGGAATTGATTTCGTCCGATTCCGAAAATATTTCCTTACTAGGATTTCGAAACCAAAAACAGCAGAAAACAAGCAATCGGCCTTTCGGCATCTCGTCAATAGGTTAGTTCCGGAAAACGCATAAAAATGATATAAAGTGTGAACAAAACATGTTGGTATTGTCATAAAACAAGCATGGAACATCGGAAATTATAGATACGTTGGAGACGTATCAGCTACACAATCTTTTATAATATTGTGTTGGAATGGTATTTTTTGATATTATATTGAATTAATGAATTAGACAACACAATAAAAAGTCCAAAATTATAGAAACGAATTAGGCAATTGATGCATCTAAAATGCATCTATGTTCTTTGTAGTTTATTGCGCTATATTACATCATAATTTATTAATATAAGTGGTTATAATCATGATTCAGAATGATTTTAGGGATTTTACTAAAAGATCCATTTTATCTATATTATAACCATATAGGTAGGAATACCCTCTTTTATGTATTTTTGAATTTCAAGGACCTTCGAAAACTCAAAAGGATCTGAAATTTTATATGATTTTTTTTACGGAAAATCAAGACCCGGAGAACTTGAACCTCACCTAGGTCAGATGGAGGAACAAGGTGAGGCCCATGGCACGGCTTCATACCATGGTAACGCCATGGGCCCCACCTAGCACCTTGTGGCTCCTATGCTATCGATCTTCATTCCCCTGGACTCATCTTAACGTAAAACCACCTATATATACAACCATCTTCGCGATCTCGAAGAACGATGAACCACGAGATAGAAACACGGAATAGATGCCAAACCTATGATTATTGCAGGGGGAAAAGTTGCGGAACATTGCAAGGCCACATCTCCAACCAGTCCAACAACATCTCCTTCATCTCCATGATGAATAGGGATAGTCCATCCCTGGACTATGGTTTTTGGAAGTATCTTGATCTATCTATCTATCTATCTCATGCTATCAATATCCTAGAGCCACATGAGCTGTCCTCATGACTGTGGCCATCTATTTGTAATCCCTTTGTGGTGGATCTTTGGTTCTTATGAGATTGATATCTGATATTGTAATTATTATTTTGTGTTTCATGTATGAGTAGTATATTATGTACTTGTTCTAGATTAAAAGTTTTGATCCAACTAGTATGATCGGGCATGAGAGGGGGGACGCGTCCATTAGTTGGAGTAACATGGTAGTATTGAACTTGGTACCGACGAGAAAGTTTTTGTCCTACTATGGCTTTTTACCTTTCTGTTGTTACCTCACCAGGGATAAATGAATGCATATGTTACTATCACCAAGTAAAAAACAATGGTGACCTCATATCTTTGAGGTAGCATATTTGATATTCAAAATCATGTCATAGAAAAAATACAATACTCCGTTTATCTTAAATCTAGTTTGTTGAGTCTTCTCTTAGTATAGGAGTATTAATGGGATGATTTGCATCTTCTGAACCATAGGACGTGGTACCCATATAAATGTTTACCAAACACATTATGAAGTTACATCAATATTATGTTTTTTTTGAAGTTGTTTTGATTTCACTATGTTTATGAGAGAGTAGACAAGTGAAACTATGAACCTAGTCCTTTTTTATCATAAGAAACACCTTTTACTTGCATTTACATATCTTTATATTTTCAACACTTACTTAATCTGAAAGTACAAAAACGTATATCACACTTACACTTAGTTCTTTCATAAAGTTTACATCACTGCCATCACTATATATACCAGTTTACTTTTGCATAGCATTTAGTTTACCTTTTATATTGCCTATAGATTACTTTACTTTATTTACTACAATTTATATTTTTTCAATTCCAATACGAAGTTGTTCTTATCAAGCAGTTGGTGAAGTTGGGGACACAAGGCAACACTATTTTGTTCTGTAGGTTACTAGAAGACGAATGAAAAAATATTCGGTTGTTTTTTGGGAGTTTGATATAAACACTCGAGTCACCCTTGTGGGCAAAAGACTCGTGTTACATCACTTTCTCGGAGTCCCAACGAGTTAGCATCCTAGTCAATCTAGTGCCATCAACAACATTTTATGGTGCTATTGCCGGGGAAGCATAGAAGTACCATCACAAGTTATCAAGTCTTCAAGTTTGTTCTTCCAAAACAATTCTAATCTTTTCTTGCACTCATCTACACCATTATGATTCAAGCCAAGCTTGGGGAGGTGCACCTTTGTGAGATTTTCTTCCCCTTTAGATCTTCAAAGCTTTTTAATTTGTCTTGTTTTTGTCTTTCTTTTGTTTCTTTACTTTTTTTTTTTGCTTGCGTGAGTACTTTTAGTATTGCATATTTACTTTCAATCTTGCATTTTCTTTAATTTACATAAAACAAAACTCTAAAAAATGTTCTCATGTACTTATAATCATGTCTATGGTAAACCACCACCACCTATTATTGAAGAAATTTCCAACATTAAACTAAAAATTAGGAGAATCTTATTGTAGTGGACATTATTTGGGAATCATGTTCAAAATCAAGAAGAAATAGTAATGGAATTTTTTTTGAAGAAAACTTGGATAGATTAGTTGAGAAACTAACAAATGCTCTCAAGGAGGATAGATTAGTAATGGAAAGGTGTGAACCAAATATGCTTCTATACTCATTAAAAAAATCAATAATATTGATGATAGTATGCATTACTTGTAAATAAAGTCTCATCTTTAGTACTATATGTTGAACAAAGGGAACTTTACTAAAACATATTTATAGAAAACATCTTATCTAAGTGATTCTTTAAACATGCTAAGGATGTAGGAAAAAATATTTATGAGTGGAAAGAAATAAAAGATAAGAATAAACAAGTTGAAGATATTAAGATGCTTCGTACTTAATCTTGATAAAAGTAGCTTCCATGAAATTATGCATATCTTGCAAAAATTTGCTAAAGATCCCCATCTATTAATGTTCATCAAGCAGGTTTTGGTTCATACATTGCAAATCATGTGCTCAAATAAAAGTTAAATAGACACAATAGAGAAACCATGATACCACCTAAGCTTGGGGATCTATGGACCCCAACGATACAAATTACTGTTGAAAAAGTTACTTGGCATGCTATTCTAGAATTAGAATCTAGTGTTTATGCAATATCTAAAGAACTATATCATCAACTAGAAATAGGTGCCATGGGAACTGTGATATTGATCTCTTACTTGGTGATACTTCTTCGGTTCTACCAATCATGTCTTAGGTAGAGTTAATAACATTATGGTTGAATTGCATATGATTTTTGTGCCAGTGGATTTTATTGTAATGGACATGGGAAATAATTTCTCTAGTACTATAATACTTGGGTACACCATTTTTGAGAACCACATATGCTATCATTGATTCAAAGTTTTAGTTCCGTTATAAGAAATGCATGGAACACTTCAAAGAAAGAAAGAGGTGGTCAACAAGATGAAGTAAGCACATGAATTCTAGAATACAAGGTGGTCAAAATTTGCGAGGCTTTTTTTGTAGTCTCGAATACAATGGATTTCACGTTTAGATTTTCAAGTTAGTAGACTAATATCATTATTGATATATATCTAATTTTTAATATTTTTCTACTCAAGTTGGTAAATTGTCGAATTCGAGTTTTGAGAAAACAAAATCTATATATGTAGCTCAGGCTCCATTTAGGGATTACGTGCTGTTGGCTTTTCATTTCCAAAAAAGCTGCACATGGGCCCGCTATCTGTCTTTCGAGATTGCTAGGTATACTACATTTGTACAAGGTGGTGCACTATCGATCGATCATTCTCTGGATACTGATAAGTACTACGTACATACTTACGTGGTATAGTTGTACAAGAGGTACGCGCCAGATCAGTTCATGGTCGAAAGGGGATCCTGCGTACACAAGGCGGCCTGGAAGCACGTGCTGACTTGCGCTGTTATGTAGATGGAGCCGGAGGGATGACGTGTCTGGCATGCATATGGTACACGTCGCAGAACCACTAAGCAACAAAATCGTGTGTCCTGTACTGTACGATTTGTGCGCCTATCAAGGATTTGCAAAGCACGTGATTTTAAACGGTTTCCATCAAAATTGTTTTGGACTCGTATGATCCTTTCAGCTACAGAACTATTCGTGTAGTAGTAATATTTTGCATGATTGTGAGTGAGCTGATTAAATTGTGATCAGTCACTTCGTAGCTCGTGAGTGTGCATGCACATTTATGCAGAATTTTTTTTGTCTGACTGCAATAATTAGTTTGACACTCATGCCTGCTAGTGGCTCTTCTAATAATTTCAGTACAGCCAGCTAGCTAGCTAAAAAGTTTTGTACTGTATGAACTAGCTCGGGCCCTTGACGTCATCTGCGGTTTGCAGCGCAAAGCATGCAGCTCGCGAGTACTTAAGCCCCGGGGGAGTCGCCTCAATTACCACGGCAGAAGCCACTTCACCCAGCGACCGATCATCGAGTCACAGAGAAGAGCGAGCACTGAAATTGATCGAGCTCCCCCGGCATAGTAGGAGCTAGCCATGGCGTTGGCGTCTCTGTCCAAGGTGGTGCTGGGGTCGGCGGCGTTCGGGGTGTTCTGGGTACTCGCCGTGTTCCCGTCGGTGCCGTTCCTGCCGATCGGCCGCACGGCGGGCGCCCTGCTGAGCGCGGCGCTGATGGTCGTCTTCCACGTGATCAGCCCCGACGACGCCTACGCCTCCGTGGACCTCCCCATCCTGGGCCTCCTCTTCGCCACCATGGTCGTCGGCGGTTACCTCAAGGGCGCCGGCATGTTCGGCCACCTGGGCCGCCTGCTGGCGTGGCGGAGCCAGGGCGGCCGCGACCTCCTCTGCCGCGTCTGCGTCGTCACCGCGCTCGCCAGCGCGCTCTTCACCAACGACACCTGCTGCGTCGTGCTCACGGAGTTCGTGCTGGAGCTCGCCGCTGAGCGTAACCTGCCCGCGAAGCCATTCCTCCTGGCCCTCGCCACCAGCGCCAACATCGGGTCCAGCGCCACGCCCATCGGCAACCCGCAGAACCTCGTCATCGCATTCAACAGCAAGATCTCCTTCGTGAGCTTCTTCCTCGGCATCCTGCCGGCCATGCTCGCCGGCATGGCCGTCAACATGGTCATGCTACTCTGCATGTACTGGAAGGATCTGGAGGGGGTCAGCCCCGACGCCGAAAGCAAGGAGATGGTGGCCGTCGAGGAGGGGCGCCGGCCGTCCCCGCTGACGGCCACCACGCTCAAGAGCCCTGCTCGGGTGCTGTCCGCCGACGACCACGACTCGGTGATGGCGGAGAGCATCTCGACCAAGCACCGGTGGTTCATGCAGTGCTCGGAGCCGCAGCGGAGGCTCTTCCTCAAGAGCTTCGCCTACATCGTCACCGCCGGGATGCTGGTGGCATACATGCTCGGGCTCAACATGTCGTGGACCGCCATCACCACCGCCGTCGCCCTCATCGTCGTCGACTTCCGCGACGCCGAGGCCTGCCTCGGCAAGGTGTCCTACTCGCTGCTGGTCTTCTTCACGGGAATGTTCGTCACGGTCAGCGGCTTCAACAAGACGGGCCTCCCTGGGGCCATCTGGAACGTCATGGCGCCCTACTCCAAGATCAACCACGTCAGCGGCGTCACCGTCCTCTCTCTCATCATCCTCCTCCTCTCCAACCTCGCCTCCAACGTACCAACAGGTCAGTAAATTAATTCGTACTCAAAATCTGATTTACTACAACTGTATACTTGTGCTAGTTGTTTATTTAGAGAATAACACCCGTGCTGTCGTGCATGCACACCGTCGATGAATGTATTTGTCTTCGATTTTTTTAATTGAGATCTTCGATTGCTTATTTAATGTGTAGATTCTACTACGATCGAGTATATTCTAGTACGAGTTAACTAGGGAGACACGGGGAATACTGCCCTGTTTTCTTCGGGTGTGCCCCAACGCATTAAGCAATTTTTGTGCCGTCTCGGCGTGTGCATGACAAGACTTGTTGAAAACGTGTTCTCGCAGTTATCTAACGCGCGTGTTCGTGTCGTGCAGTGTTACTGATGGGGGACGAGGTGGCGGCATCGGCAGCCACGATCTCGCCGGCGGCGGTGACACGGTCATGGCTGCTGCTGGCATGGGTGAGCACAGTGGCAGGCAACCTATCACTTCTCGGGTCCGCGGCCAACCTCATCGTGTGCGAGCAGGCGCGTCGGGTGCCCCGCAACGCACATGACCTCACCTTTTGGAGCCATGTCGTCTTCGGTGTTCCCTCCACGCTCGTCGTCACCGCCGTTGGCATACCCCTTATTGGCCTCATCAACGCCGCCTAAATCCAGCATAATTATCAGCATTGCCAAAATTTAGCAGTTGATCGATCGATTCAAGCCTAATTATGCTTGCTCCGTTCTAGTGCATGGTCAATCAATCTAGTAGAATATGTTCACATGTCGGTTCTCTCCATATCATCCAAATATTGGCTAGCAATGGTCCGGTTTACGTGCATGTTCAAGCCTCGGAAGAGGATGATAAGAATCCGTTAAAGAAGAAGGATGTAACCTTTTTGCTGATTAAGAAGCACCAAACATATTAGGAAGTGTTTGGTAGTTCGGAGGCCCTTTGACCGCACTAGGGGTGAGGGGGGGGGGGGGTTGAAGAATTTGAACCGTTTAGTTGACTAGGCTCACAACACAAGATATTGACGAGAATCCACCGCCATAGCTCTCTACTCGTTGATTTACCATACATTTTGCCTAAGAAAGATAAACCGTGGTACTCCTCTTCAAGCTTGACATTCGCAAAGCTTTTGATTCCGTTCGATGGGAATTCATCGTTGATCTTCTACAGCAGCGGGTTTTCCTAGCCGTTTTCGTGAGTGGATCATGGCCCTCTTCACCACTTCCACGTCTAGGGTTGTCCTCAACTATGTGGCCGGCTGACAAGGTATTAACTTGTCAATGCCTACAAGTTGTAGATTAGGGTTTCGCGGAAAGTAGAGGGCAAGTAGATCTCGAAGGTTTCAGCCGAAAAGGTGCTCGACTATGAAAAACTAGGGTGCTTGTTGACAATGATCTGATCGTCTCTTTCTCCCTCGGCTCCCCTTTATATAGGAGGTGGAGCCGAGCCTTTCGTATCGTATAAGTTTACAATGTTCGGAAGGTTTACACGAGTCCTTCTCGTATTACATCAAAACTTTCTAATATATCTATTTTCCATATCGATGCTCATTGGGCTTCCGAGCTTCATAGACTTCGGTCGTGGGCCTTCAGTTATCCCCGGGTACCTTATTCGGCAGGCCCATCTGGGATGCCTATGTCAGTAGCCCCCGAGATTTTGCTTGAATCGTAGAGTCGAGTAAAATCTCCATTATAAAAACAATTATATATATATATATTTCGGGTTATATATAGCCCCTATCTTTTTTTTGATAGGTAAATGACGATTCCATTAACCAGATGACACAGCTAAATCGCTGGCCAACATATCAGATACAAACGGAGGGGCAACCTCTGCCCATCCTACACATTCGTCCTCAGCCCGAAAACCATGTTGAGCTAAGGAATGAGCCACACTATTACATTGACGGGGGCAGAAAGAGAACTCAGAACTGTCGAAAGAGCTAATACAATTGCTCCTAGCTTCACGTAGCAGAATGCCAATCACCAATCACCGAGAGTTCATGGGAATTGGAGTTAAGAGCGTTAACCAAAGTATGTGAGTCAGACTCAAAGACGACCCTGTGAAGACCAAGTGCCGCGGCTCCCTCTGTTGCTGCAACACACGCTTCAGCTTCGGCTTGCAGAGCATCACGCAGGTGTCTCAGTTTTCCTGCAGCTGCTGCTATAAAATCACCTGCATCTGTGCGCGCCACAAAACCCCAAGCTCCCGATCCAGTGGACTCAAGGAAAAGCTGCATCGAAATTAACCTTCGTGAAGTTTTCCTTTGGCTTCGTCCAAACCGAGCTCAGTTGCTGGTTCATGTTCGTCCCAGGCGCCATAGACACAATTTCAACTCCTCCAGATGAAAATTCGACGACATGCCTAGTGATTGTCTGACACACTGTGTGTATCGTTCTCTCCAGTTCACCTGCATTAGTCTTGTTTCTTGTTGTCCACCAATCCCACAGAAGAATTAGCACTGTGTCCCTCTTCCCTAATGGTAGGTTAAGAACCTGTTCTAGCACCAATAACGGACTAGCCAAATTTAGGAGTGACAAACGAACGTCCTCAAGATGCATATACCGCCAGACCTGTTTTACTTTCTTACATTTCAGAAAAAGATGGCCACCATCCTCATCTAGTCTGTTTCACATGGGGCATCTTGTATCCAAATCAACCTGTTTCCTCTGAATATTCATGCGAGTTGGCAGACTGTTGTAAGCAAACCTCCAAAGAAAGATTTTGATTTTACCTGGAAGTTTGATGTTCCAAATTTTCTGCCATTGCGGTGATGCATCCACGGGTTCTGTAGAAGAAGCTGCTATTCCTCCCTTCTGATTTGCCCGTGAGTTCATCCCTAGATGGTAAGCAGATTTTACTGAGAAGACTCCTTTTTTATCATAGTGCCATGCCACCATGTCGTCCGTGCCACTCCGGACTGGGATCAAAAGAATGTCCTTCACGTCATCATCATAGAACAAGCCTCGCAACACCTCCTCATCCCATTGTTTTGTGATCGGGTCTGATACGTCTCCGACGTATCGATAATTTCTTATGTTCTATGCCATATTATTGATGATACCTACATGTTTTATGCACACTTTATGTCATATTCGTGCATTTTCTGGAACTAACCTATTAACAAGATGCCGAAGTGACAGTTGCTGTTTTCTGTTGTTTTTGGTTTCAGAAATTCTAGTAACGAAATATTCTCGGAATTGTACGAAACGAAGACCCAGGGGCCTATTTCGCCACGAACCTTCCAGAAGACCGAAGAGCATACTAAGTGGGGCCACGAGGTGGCCAAACCACAAGGCGGCGCGGCCAAGGGGGGCCCCGCGCCGCCCTGTGGTGTGGGCCCCTCGTCAGCCCCCGACTCTGCCCTTCCGCCTACTTTAAGCCTCCGTCGCGAAAACCCTGAGGCGAAAAACCACGATACGGAAAACCTATGCGAGACGCCGCCGCCGCCGATCCCATCTCGGGGGATTCTCGGAGATCTCCTCCGGCACCCTGCCGGAGAGGGGATTCATCTCCCGGAGGACTCTACACCGCCATGGTCGCCTCCGGAGTGATGAGTGAGTAGTTCACCCCTGGACTATGGGTCCATAGCAGTAGCTAGATGGTTGTCTTCTCCTCATTGTGCTTCATTGTTGGATCTTGTGAGCTGCCTAACATGATCAAGATCATCTATCCGTAATACTCTATGTTGTGTTTGTCGGGATCCGATGGATAGAGAATACCATGTTATGTTAATTATCAAGTTATTACATATGTGTTGTTTATGATCTTGCATGCTCTCCGTTACTAGTAGAGGCTCTGGCCAAGTTTTTGCTTTTAACTCCAAGAGGGAGTATTTATGCTCGATAGTGGGTTCATGCTCGCATTGACACCGGGACGAGTGACGAGAAAGTTCTAAGGTTGTGTTGTGCTGTTGCCACTAGGGATAAAACATTGGCGCTATGTCCGAGGATGTAGTTGTTGATTACATTACGCACCATACTTAATGCAATTGTCGATCTGTTGCTTTGCAACTTAATACTGGAAGGGGTTCGGATGATAACCTGAAGGTGGACTTTTTAGGCATAGATGCAGTTGGATGGCGGTCTATGTACTTTGTCGTAATGCCCAATTAAATCTCACTCTACTTATCATGACATGTATGTGCATTGTTATGCCCTCTTTATTTGTCAATTGCCCGACTGTAATTTGTTCACCCAACATGCTTTTATCTTATGGGAGAGACACCTCTAGTGAACTGTGGACCCCGGTCCATTCTTTAATACTGAAATATAAATCTGCTGCAATACTTGTTTTACTGTTTTCTCTGCAAACAATCATCCTCCACACAATACGGTTAATCCTTTGTTACAGCAAGCCGGTGAGATTGACAACCTCACTGTTTCGTTGGGGCAAAGTACTTTGGTTGTGTTGTGCAGGTTCCATGTTGGCGCCGGAATCCCTGGTGTTGCGCCGCACTACATCCCGCCGCCATCAACCTTCAACGTGCTTCTTGGCTCCTCCTGGTTCGATAAACCTTGGTTTCTTTCTGAGGGAAAACTTGCTGCTGTGCGCATCATACCTTCCTCTTGGGGTTGCCCAACGAACGTGTGAAATACACGCCATCAGGGTCCAGAAGGTCTGAAACCTTCAGCTCTTCATCAAGCTCGTTTGGAGTTCTCGGTCGACGTGTAACTCCTCGCGGAATCCATGGATCATTCCAAACGTCTATATGTTCTCCTGACCCAACACGCCACACCACGCCTTCTTTAAGCAACTCCACCCCTCGCAGGATACTACGCCATGTGTACGACATCGCTGGTTTAGCCATTGCTTCCAAAATTGTTGTATCCGGAAAGTACAATGCCTTCAGCACCACGCAGCACAACGAATCCGGGTTCTGTAGTAGTCGCCAGCTTTGTCTTGCAAGCATGGCCACATTGAACATATGTAGGTCCCGAAACCCCATCCCTCCATCATTTTTGGACTTCGTCATGTTCTCCCAACTGACCCAGTGGCATTTGTTTTTGCCATCTTGTTGATTCCACCAATATCGACATATCATCGAGCTGATCTCATCACACAAAGTTTTAGTCAAATCGAAGCACGACATTGCGTAAGTTGGAATTGCTTGAGCAATAGCTTCAATCATAATTTCCTTTCCAGCTTTAGATAGTAGTCTCTCCATCCAACCTTGAATACTCTGCCAAACCTTCTCTTTCAAGTATTCGAATTCTTTGCTTCGTGAGGCACCCAAGTGTACCGGAAACCCAAGATATCACTCATTGCAGGATTCTCTAGGGATACTCAGAACACCAAGCACCTCCTTCTTAGCTCGTTGTGAAGTACCTTTACTAAACATCGCTGAAGATTTTGCTGCATTAACCATTTGACCCGAGTTAAGCTCATATAAGGCCAAAATTTGCTTCAGGCTCTCCCCGCTACTGGCATTCGCTTTCATAATAATCAGAGAGTCATCAGAAAAGAAGAGATGATTAATGCTAGGTGCTCCTGGACATAGACGGACCCCTTCAATCGATCCATTATCTTTCGCCTTGCTAAGTAAAACTGAGAGGCCCTCTGTGTGGTGACCCTGCATACCACTGCATGTTGTAGTATGCCAGTCGTTGATATAACATTCACGAAGTACCATTCCGCAAATATTACATCCCTCAGAGTAGTACAACAGAACATAGCAGGGTCCATAACTCATTCACATATTATTACAATTAACATACACATGTTGTCTTGGAGCTCCTCTTGGGTCCTAAGAGGAATACTCCTGGGTTCGAGGTGAACCCAACTTAGCTTACAATACCAGAGTTTCATTAAACTAAACATTTATTTCCTCGAGCAGCTAAATACTAAGAGTTCGGGCTGCTCGGTTACCACTACTATCGGATATCTCTAGGCTTGTTCTCCTCCGGAGGCCTCCCCGGATCCGTAGACGATGAGGTAGTCTACGCCTTCAACTCCTGCTGAGAGGTCTGGTTCCTCGTAGCCGATGATCTCGGCTCCATCATTGTTGTCGTAGTCCTCCTCCAGACGGTTCAGACAATCTAAGCATGGGATTTAAGAGTGGTATGAGTACGAGCGTACTCAACAAGTTCATTATAGATAAGAGGTGTTTAATGCACTAGCTACAATATTAGACCAGAAAATCTAATACCAATGCAAGTTTTGATAAACATTTCTTCAAGAGATTGCTTTTATTTCAAAGAGCTATGTCCGTCAGCCTTCACCGGTTTACTAGAACTTCATGGAGCTCCTTTCCGGCCGCGTTCGCAGTTCCTCAATCCCGGAACAGGGAGTGACAGGTCACAGTTCTTACACTCTGCAGAGGTGTGTTGCTTTACCCATAAGAGATCTTATCCTTGGTGCCAACCGGGCATATTCCCCGTCCACACTTCCTATGGTGTGAGGCCCGGTATAAGGTCTAGCCAATCATGTTCCTCCGCTATCTCGAACACCCACCCTTTGTTGCATGCCCCGACCCTGGGTCCTCGCCGGTCCCATTATTCCCGTAATTTCAGGGTGGACCCCGACCACGACGACGATCCGGGATCGAACCAAACTCCTTCGCCGGTAGCTGCAACCCATCATAGACCACATTACCGTGGGGAATTAGAATGGGATCCCCACCCTCAAGTTGTTCCGCAAGCCGCAACCGCTACGGTATGCACAACATAACCGTGAGGACTTAGAATGGGTTCCCCACCCTCAAGTTGCTCCGCAAGATACAACTGCTACGGTAAGCGCATCCCTTGATGAACGAGAGGTGGAAACACTTTTGACTACTCCGTCCCACTCCAGATCTTATGGTTAACACGGATATTACGGCACAAGAATCATCGGCGACATTTGTTGTTTAATCCTAGATGGATATAAACCCTTGCAATGGAACCTCCACCATATCAACACAATCCATGGTTCCATTGCCCACCACATAGTCATATTCATAGTTATGAAAATAGTGGTTTTGGTTTTTATGCAATAGTGATAAACATAGTACTTTGCAAGTAATTTGATAGAAATACTCAAATGGCATGAGCAAGTGATGAACTTGCCTGAACACTGCAAAGTTTTGCAGTTGGAAGGTGTGGACTGACCCTTGTCCTCTTGTTCTGAAAAATAGCATCATTGTCCGATAAGGGCAATGGTTAAAGAAGCAATTATGCATGATTCCATTTTTAGGGTTTGGTCCCCCCTTCCGATGTCGTTATTATTTCATGTAAGAGGTTAATACTAAGAATAATTTGGGAATACTTGTTTAAAAGTAAAATACAACCTTGAAATGTTGTCAAGGTGTTTTTAAAGTCCAAATACATTAGTGGACTTATTTTCATTATAGAAAATTAGGTGTGTGATTTAAATGATTATTTAAATCATCAAAATAGGACTTATTCTTAATTGTCTTCAAATATTCTCTTTTATATTTTATTTGAATAGAGAATTTTATGCTGATTAATTTTCATATTTTTACTTATTTATTTAGAGCTGTGTTTTATTTTATAAAATTCTTGGAAATTCTTATTTAAATGGGTATTTTGGAAATGTCCAAAATACCCCTCGGGCCCACCTGTCAGGCGGCCGAGCTGGTTAGGTTGGACCAGCCCAGTGGGCTCGGTCCAACCGACCCAGTCACTTCGCCGTCCTCCATCCCGTAACCCTAATTCCCCTTTCGGGCTCCCGCGACACCGAAATCGCCTCCGCCGTCGCCGCCCTGCTCCGGCCGTCTCCGGCCATCATCGGCGACGATCTGGTGCGGATCTGGACCGTCTCTCGACGGCGGACATGGTGGTCCGCGTCGATTTGACGCTCGCGTCCACCTCGACTCTTCCCCAACGCATCTGCGCCTCGGCCGCACGGATCCGTGAAGATCCGCCGTTCGTCGGCGTCCCTGGCGCCGTGGTGATGCCGTGGAGATGCCGGCGTTGCGGTGGTGTGACGACCAGGCTTGGCTTGGCCTGGCGCCGCCGTCGCCCGGCGTGTGCCGCCGTGCCGCCACGGTCGTGCTCATCTGCTTCGCCTGTAAGTTTCTACTCTTCTTTCCCCTTCTGTTACCTGTTCTATCTTCTTCTCTTCTATGTGATCTAGCCATGGTTTTCCTCCTTGTGGAGGTCTGCCATGCTGCTGTTGCTGCTCTACTGCGCTTGGCTCACTGCTGCTACGTAGGCTGCTTACTGTGTCGCTATCGCCATGCTTACTCATGCTGTTCATGATTGTGCACAGTTATGTGCATGTTCCCGAGCCACATGCTGGTTGTATCTTGCATATTTGGCTTGGAACCATCCCTGTGCCTCTGTTCTACTTACTATACTTGCCAGAAATTCATGTGTATTCAATTTGGCTGCTCTGGCATGATTACCATGTGTAATCCTTGCAATTTGCAAATTCCAGGGCACTGATATGCTGTTCCTTGTGCTTAATTTCATGGGTAAGCTTGGTTAAGCATTACTGCTGGTTAACTGCATGATTCAGTGATGAGCACTAAGTGCTTTACTTGTTTAATGGCTCTGGTTATCGTTATGGCTTAATTATGTGTGTGTGCCATCCTTGTCTAGATTGATCCAGTGGTACATCATGTATTTGATGTGCTTCTGGATACAATTATAAAGCATTCATTTGATTATCTGTGAATCAACTGTTGATTATGTGTGGCTATTTATTTATCTGGTACTATGCTTGCTTATAGCATCTGTATCAAATGTTAGCAAGCACTGGTGAGCATGTGATCAACAGTGGCTTGTTGATTAATTGGTAAGCTTCTGTCTGGCCTATCTGGTGCTTATTCTGGTGTCTGTGTGACATGAGTACTTGTGCTAGTGAGGTTTATTGCTTACTCAAGCATTATCTGTTACTTGCAGTGATCCTCTGGATCTTGTGCAAGGTTCAGGTGCAGTGGTTACTTGTGTACTTCATTTATCTCTGTTACCTGGCTTAATTTGGTAGATAAATGATATGAACTGCCATGCAGTGATGATCATAATACTTGAATTAGCTAGGGCTAGTTGGATGACAACCACTGGTTGGTACCCTAGCCCTCTCCTGAACCCTACTGGGTGATGATGTGGTGGCTTAAGGTTTTGGTTATGGGTTGAGGTGGCCCTGGCAACTCTTTGATGCTGCCAAGGGTAGCTCCCCCTCTCTGTGGCTTGTTGTGGCTTGGTGGATACATCTCTGGGCAATCCCTGTTGGATTTCCAGTGCTCTTTGCTGTTGACAAACTAGAATAGGCACAAGTGCCTATCTGTCTGATGGTTAGTAAACCATATAGTGCTAGGTGAGTTGGAATGGCTAATTAGGATCAAATCCATGATGGATTTCTCTGGTTGTGTCACTGTGTTGACACAACCAATGTTCCCTTGGTTAATTTCCTTCTAGCCTTTGCTTTATTTACTGGCACCAAATGGTTTTGCAACCAAGTGATGATACCTCCGTGGTTTCTACCCTTATTTGATTCTCGTGATGCATGTGTATGCTTATTGATGAGCAAAGCATGTGTTTGCTCGAGTTCTTTTGTGTATACCTCACTCCAGCTCCTAGAAAATGAGTGTTGGTGTAGAGGTTTTGCTTCTGTGAGGATCTTGTGGTTGGTTTACTTGCCCTGCTCCTCCTGGTGATCTTGTGCTTGATCTACTCCATGGTTTGCTTCTCAACAGGAAACAGTTTCTTGCTTGAGCTGTTCCTGGATGAGAGTTATGGCTATGTGTTCTTCCTGTTCTAAGTGTTCTTGTTCTCTGATGACTTACCAAGTTGCCTGCCGATGAATGAGCTAGGGTTTGCTTCTGAAAAGCTTATATGTGATGCTCCCTTGCTCTCCCTGATCGACAGCTCTTGCTTGTCACTTTGGTGACTCACTGTGTGTGTGTGCTGCATGCACACAACCCTGTGAGCAGGCTGTGTGTGTGTATAAGCATGTGCTGTGCACCTGGACCTGGAACTTGGCTGTGGCATGGATCAGTGATGGCGTGTATTTCACACGTTCGTTGGGCAACCCCAAGAGGAAGGTATGATGCGCACAGCAGCAAGTTTTCCCTCAGAAAGAAACCAAGGTTTATCGAACCAGGAGGAGCCAAGAAGCACGTTGAAGGTTGATGGCGGCGGGATGTAGTGCGGCGCAACACCGGAGATTCGGCGCCAACGTGGAACCCGCACAACACAACCAAAGTACTTTGCCCCAACGAAACAG
>NC_061511.1:162364904-162379645 GCF_022539505.1 Lolium rigidum | reverse complement strand
GGCCCACCTCTGGATTTGTCTAAAATCTGGTGATAACACAATCTCACCGGCTTGCTGTAACAAAGGATTAACCGTATTGTGTGGAAGATGATTGTTTGCAGAGAAAATAGTAAAACAAGTATTGCAGCAGATTTGTATTTCAGTATTAAAGAATGGACCGGGGTCCACAGTTCACTAGAGGTGTCTCTCCCATAAGATAAAAGCATGTTGGGTGAACAAATTACAGTCGGGCAATTGACACATAGAGAGGGCATAACAATGCACATACATGACATTATAAGTATAGTGAGATTTAATTGGGCATTACGACAAAGTACATAGACCGCCATCCAACTGCATCTATGCCTAAAAAGTCCACCTTCAGGTTATCATCCGAACCCCCTCTAGTATTAAGTTTCTAACAACAGAAAATTGCATTAAGTATGGTGCGTAATGTAATCAATAACTACATCCTCGGACATAGCATCAATGTTTTATCCCTAGTGGCACACAAGACAACACAACCTTAGGGGTTTCTGTCACTCCCCGTGTGTCAATGCGGGCATGAACCCACTATCGAGCATAAATACTCCCTCTTGGAGTTACTAGCATCAACTTGGCCGTAGCCTCTACTAATAACGGAGAGCATGCAAGATCATAAACAACACATATGTAATAACTTGATAATTAACATGACATGGTATTCTCTATCCATCGGATCCCGACAAACACAACATATAGAATTACAGATAGATGATCTTGATCATGTTAGGCAGCTCACAAGATCCGACAATGAAGCACAATGAGGAGAAGACAACCATCTAGCTACCGCTATGGACCCATAGTCCGGGGGTGAACTACTCACTCATCACTCCGGAGGCGACCATGGCGGTGTAGAGTCCTCCGGGAGATGAATCCCCTCTCCGGCAGGGTGCTGAGGAGATCTCCAGAATCCCCCGAGATGGGATTGGCGGAGGCGGCGTCTCGGTAAGGTTTTCCGTATCGTGGTTTTTCGCATCGGGGGTTTCGCGACGGAGGCTTTAAGTAGGCGGAAGGGCGAGTCGGGGGCCGGACGAGGGGCCACACCATAGGGCGGCACGGGCCCCCCGGGCCGCGCCGCCTTGTGGTGTCGCCACCTCGTGGCCCCACTTCGTATGTTCTTCGGTCTTCTGGAAGCTCCGTGGAAAAATAGGCCCACGGGTCTTTGTTTCGTCCAATTACGAGAATATTTCGTTACTAGGATTTCTGAAACCAAAAACAGCAGAAAACGAAGCGGCACTTCGGCATCTTGTTAATAGATTAGTTCCAGAAAATGCACGAATATGACATAAAGTGTGCATAAAACATGTAGGTATTATCAATAATATGGCATAGAACATAAGAAATTATCGATACGTCGGAGACGTATCAATCAGCTCGACAGCTTGATCATATCCCCTTCATTTCCTTTATTTACTAACCTGCCAAGTGGCTTTGCCACTTGGCTTAATTCTGTTTTTGCTTTGATTTGTGCAGGGAATCAACAATTGATCAAAAATGGACATGGAGCTCATCAAATCCAAGATCAAGTGAAGATGATCTTGTAGTATTTAGACTAGGGTCATTACTTGTATTTTTCTTTTTATTCTCTTTTATTTATTTCATTTTCACCAATTCTTGTAATTTGTTGTAATTCATTTATTTTCTATTTTGAATATTGTAATGACAATGTAAATTGTGTGATGATTAATAAAGCTCAAAGTTTTCCCTAATGAGCTTTACTTTATTATAATTGTTCATTTTGTTTATTATTGATTATTTACTTAATGAATTTCCTCACAATTCAATATTTAGGGTAATTATTTAATAATTGAATTTGAAATTCAAATTCATTATTGGTTTGAATTCAACCATGTCACTTTATTTAGAATTCAATCATGCAAACTCTCCCCTCTCTTCTCAAAACCCTAATCTAGTGAAGTGAGATGCAAGTTTGTCGCACTCTCGAAACCCTAACCCTGTAAGGTGTCGAGAGAGAAACTTGTCCCCCTTCGATGTAGTTTTTGTTTAAAAACGCGAAATTTCCCCAGAATTTACTATGCAATGCACATCCCTTTCTAAAATCTACCCCTCGATCGTCTCTAAACCTGGGACATTACACTCTGCACACAATATGAAAGGATATGGAGACAGAGGGTCCCCCTGTCGCAATCCCCTTTCTGGGACAAATGATTCGGTTAGCTTTCGAGTCACCTTGATTCTGTAGGACACCATTCTCACACATTTCATCACCACCTCGACCCAACCAGCAGCAAAACCCATTTTTACCATAATATTTTCCAAAAAACTCCACTCAACTCTGTCGTACGCTTTACTCATATCCAGCTTCACAGCCACTAAGCCATCACGACCCCCTTTCTTCCTATGCATCATGTGAGTAATTTCGTAGGCTAAGAGTACATTATCTGTAATCATACGCCCAGGTACAAACGCTGATTGAGTGGGCGAGATGATATAAGGAAGAATGATCTTCAATCTGTTTGCAAGTACCTTTGAGATAATCTTGTAGAGAACATTGCAGAGGCTGATGGGACGAAGTTCAGTTACACGTTCTGGGTTTTTCACTTTTGGGATCAGCACTACTGTGGTCACATTCCACCCTGATGGCATTGCACCACCATTGAGCACCCCAACCACTTCATCTTGAATCTTTGGCCCTAACATATGCCAAAAATTCTTATATAGCCCCTATCTTGCATGGGCGTGGTTTCAGCAAGGGGACCCTCTTCGCCACTTCTATTCGTCATTGCCATTGCCCGCTAACACAAATCTTGGAAAACGCTATGACCGTGGGTCTTCTTCACAAGATCCTGGGAAGAGGTTATATCTTGAGAACATCTCTTTATGCGGATGATGCGGGGGTCTTCGTGGCCTCTATTAGGGAGGATATTCAAAATTTGACGATGATTCTTGAGAGATTTGGTGAGGTCACTGGCCTTCGTACCAACTTCCAAAAGAGCTTCATGGTCCCCATTAGGGGTGGTCAAGTGGATATTGATCCATTCTTGATGGTGTCCCGGTGGCAAGAACTTATTTTGCTTTGCGATATCTTGGGTTGCCACTTTCGGTCCAATGCTTGAAAAGGGTGGACTTTCAACATCTTGAGGATAAATGTGTAGGGAAGCTCCCAACTTGGAATGACAAATATGTTACCACAGCCGGGCGTTCGGCTTTGATCAAATATGGCATTGCTTCGCGACCCTTCTACCACCTCACTTCGCTAAACATTCCACTGCAAACCATTAAGTTCATCAATAAGATCCAAACAAACTTCCTTTGGCCCGCCAATGATTCTACCACCGACGCTAGGTGCAAGATCAATTGGGAGATGGTGTGCCACCCTAAGAAGTTTGGAGGCCTTGGAATTCTTCACATGGGAAAATTTGGCACGACGCTTAGGCTTCGTTGGTCTTGGTTGGAGTGGAAGGATCCCAACAAGATTTGGGTCAGGATACGGGAACCCATGCAATAAGGAGGATATGGAAATCTTATATGCCGCCACCAGCATTACTGTTGGCAACAGAAGGAAGACCCCTTTTGGGCATGCACCATGGTTGAATGGTAGAAAGCCGGTTGAGATTGCACCGCTTGTATTTCATGCCTCCACGAGAAATAATTGGAAATTTCGCATGCCTTTCATGAGCATGCTTGGGTGGCCAAGATTTACTTGGGACGAGTTTACTCCATGGAGAACCTTTACCAATTTGTTGAGCTTTGGTGCCTTATTGACTCCATCCACCTTCGTGAAGACGTTTATGATGATACTGTTTGGAGGTAACGCCGAATGGGAGTACTCCGCCATGTCGGGTTATGAGGTGCAATTCCTTGGGTCCATTGCCTCGACTATGAATACTTACGAACCCAAGGTCAAATTCTTTGCATGGCTTGCGAACCAAAATCGCATTTGGACGGCGGATCGTCACGCGAAGCGGGGATGGCCAAATTGTGGCCTATGTCCTCTTTGCAAGCAATGTACGGAAACAGTGTATCATCTTTTCATCCATTGCCGCTTCTCCTTCCGTATTTGGGGGTTGGTCAAGGATTGGATGGGCATCCCCGAGCTTGTTCCTTCACAATGGATGGGTCTCACTATATCGGATTGGTGGAGGATGATGTCGGACGGGGCTTCTTCAAATCGCAAGGCCATGGCCTCTCTCACCCTGCTTGTTTCATGAGAGATTTGAAATGAGGGCAATGAAAGAGTTTTCCACAACAATCATGCTCCCTCGCAAGTAGTTTTCGATAGGATCAAATTTGAGGTACGTTTATGGGTTTTGGCAGGTGTCAAGAGTTTGGGTGAACTCATACCGGGAGAGTAATTCTTGCAATGAACTATTTACAGTCTTGTAAAACTTCTACTTAATTGATAGATTGGGACAGTCTTTTTTGCCCCCATTACAAAAAAAAATTTACTAGTCGTTGGACTTTAGACTCCACTTGTGATATGCAGCCAGCAAATGTTCCCATTGACCGTTTCAAAAGAAATTTGTTCCCAATGAGCCATTCTGATGTCATTTGTTTTTGTTTTTTCTTTCGATAAAGGGTGCTTTATTACTCAGATTTTTTTGACGCAATACACCCAGCCTATGCATAACTAGGATGCACACAGCCGTTCAAAGAACCAATAGTTTAACAAAAGAATAAAACAGGTGACAGTCATAGGCTAAGCCTCATTTGCTTCAATTCGCCTATTGTGTTGCCACCCATGTTGGAAAATAAACTCCTTCGTCGTGTTATCTAATCGTGTAGACACCTCCGTAAAGAGGTCGCGGTCCTCCAAGCGTTGGAGTGGCGACCATGAACGGAGCAAAGCCATAACGCGGTAGACGACCTGCAAGAGAGAAGAAAATTTGTCATTAAAAACCTTGTCATTTCTACATAGCCAGAGCAACCATACAACAACAATCGCTCCCACCCGGATAAGTGTTTTGTACCTAGCGTCAACCCCATTTAGCCAATTGACAAAAATATTTGCAATGCTACGAGGTGGATATAAGGTAGAACCTATCTGAATGATTGACCATATAGACCTAGCAACTCGAGAACTGAAGAAAAGATGTTTTATTGTCTCTTGCTCATGACAAAAAACACATTTCGTACAGCCATGCCAATTGCGTTTGGCAAGGTTATCCTTAGTAAGAATCGCACCCCGACGAAGATACCATGCAAAAACCTTCGTTTTCAGAGGTATCTTCATCTTCCAGATGGACTTATTATTCATAATTAGTTGGCCGGGTATAATGTAATGTCCCAGGTTTAGAGACGATCGAGGGGTAGATTTTAGAAAGGGGTGTGCATTGCATAGTAAATTCTGGGGAAATTTCGCGCTTTTTAACAAAAACTGCATCGAAGGGGGACAAGTTTCTCTCTCGACACCTTACAGGGTTAGGGTTTCGAGAGTGCGACAAACTTGCATCTCACCTCACTAGCTTAGGGTTTTGAGAAGAGAGGGAGAGTTTGCTTGATGGAATTCTAAATGATATGACATGGTTGAATTCAAACCAAGGTTGAATTTGAATTTCAAATTCAAACATTAAATAATTACCTTAAATAATTCAATTGAGGAAATTCATTAAGTAATTAAACAATAATAAACAAGATGAACAATTATAATAAAGTGGAGCTCATTAGGGAAAACCTTGAGCTTTATTGAATAACACACAAGATACATTGTCTTTACATTATTCATAATGGAAATAAATGAATTACCACACATTACATAAATGGGCAGAATAGAAGAAAGAAAAATAAAGAAAAATTACAATTTAATGATCCTAGACTAAATTCCACAAGATCATCTTCATTTGATCTTGAACTTGATGAATTCCAAATCCATTTTTGAGCCATTGTTGATCCCTGCACAAAAACACAACAAAGAGAAGTTATGCCAAGTGGCAAAGCCACTTGGCCAGTTAGAAATCAAATGGAAAGGTGAAATGAGCTGATAAGCTCAAAGTGGCCGAGCTGATCATCTCACAGCCAAGACACAAGCCAGGTACCATGGATTTGCACACACACACACAGCCTGGCTGCTCACACAGCAGTGTGCATGCAGCACACCACACACACACTGCTGGTGAGTCACCAGCAGCTTGCTAGGCTGTGTTGTCGACCAGAGAAGGAGAGGGAGATCATATAAAAGCTTCTCCAACAGTGAACCCTAGTCATTTGTTCATCCATCGACAGCGAGCAGTGGTAAGTTCATCAAGAACACCAAGAACACTTAGAACAGGAAAAACCACAAGCCATCAGAAACCATCCAGGGACAGTTTCACCAAGAACTGTTAGCTGTGAGCAAGTACCAGATGGAGTAAAGCACCACAAGCTTGTAAGGAGGAGAAGGACAAGCAAACCAAGCATCACGAAGCAATCCTCTACACCAACACTCATTTTCTAGGAGCTGGAGTGAGGTATAAATAAGATCAACCCGAGCAAAACCCTGTTTTGCTCATAAATAAGCATACACTTGCATCACGTAATCAAATAAGGGTGGGAAACCCTGGATTTATCATCACTTGGTTGCAAAACCATTTGGTGCCAGTAAATAAAGCTAAGGCTAGCAGGAAAACAACCAAGGGAACACTGGTTGTGTCACCACAGTGACACAACCAGAGAAATCCATCAGGGAGTTGATCCTTATTAGCCAATCAAAGTCACCAAGCACCTAACAGTCCAGCTACACCATCAGAATGGTAGAAATACAAGTTTCTACTATGATTGTCAACATCAAAAGAGCTACTGGCAATCCAATAAATGGATCACCCAGAAAGCATTTGTCCATTCACATCAAGCCAACTATGGTGGGAGCTTCCTGAGCAGCCAAGAATGGCTGCTAAGGTCACCTCAACCAACCAAAACAATCAAACCACCAAGCCAGTACTTGCATCATCACCCAGATGGGTTCAGAGTGGGCTAGGGTACCCAACAAGTGTTGGCATCCCTCCAGCCAAGCAAATTAAATCATTATGATCATCACTGTATCACAGCTCACATCATTTGTCTATTTAAACAACAAGAACTGCACAGATAAATGAAATAATTAAGCTACTTATGCACTGGATCTAGCAGATGATCCAATGGATCAGTTCAAGCATCAGCAACTGCTTGAGCAAGCCAAAACATGCATCAGTATAGATTTGGTGTCACACAGTCACAAGATGAGCAGAAGAGAGGCACAGTCATAACACAGCAGCTTTTACAAACAACTGATGATCATATGATCATCAGAAGCTTGCCAGAGCATGATAAGACATGCTAGACCCAAGACTAGCAACCACACATTTAACCAGATCAACTATATAGCCACACCTCATAAATAATTGCATCACAGATAAGTAAATAAATTAAATACAATTGTATCCAGAAGCACACCATTAAGGGATGGTGTTGTTTAGTCAACAGCCATGCTCAATTGAGCATTTCCAAGATTCACAGCCCTACACACATCACACCCGTGGCATCGGCACTTGCATAATGCAAGGATCAAGCACTCGATCAAGCCAGAGGCATGGAAATGCACACACAGGAGAGACATGATCTATATAGCAACAGCAGGAACAATTTAATAGAGCCTAAGCATCACAATTATCTCTTGAGCAAGAGCTCAAGAGTTACAACAGCAAGATACAGGGAAGAGCAGCTCACACAGTAGCAGCATATGCACAACAGCAGCATACGCATGGCAGCAGCAAATCACATCAACTAGGATCCATGGCAACAGCAAGCACAACAGTAAGCACAGCAGCAGAGCACATAGGTATAGAAGCGGCAGCACAATCAGGTGGATGCCAGGGCATCCAGAGGAAGGAGAAGAGGAGAACAGATGGCAGAGGAGAGGGAGGAGCACATACCGGGGAGGAGGTGGTCGACATGACCACGGCGGCCACGGCGGCGCGCGCCGGTGCACACGGCGGCACCAGGCCTGGCCAAGCCAAGCCACGGCGACCACCACGGCACCCCAGCGCAGCACCACGCGCCCTGGGGAGCGCCAGGAGGACGGTCCACGGCTTCTCCAACGCGCGGTGGCGGCGGACGCCAAAGGTCAGGCGCACGGGGGAGTCGATGGCGAGCGAACGGGGACGCAAGCGTCAGATCGACGCGGACCACCATGTCCGCCGTCGAGAGGCGGTCCAGATCCGCACCATCTCGTCGCCGGCGATGGCCGGAGGCGGCCCGGATTAAATCGGCGACGGCGGAGGCGATTTCGGCGTCCGCGAGAGCCGAGAGGGGGATTAGGGTTAGGACACGGCGAGAAGACGACGCGACCGGGTCGGTTGGACCGAGCCCATCGGGCTGGTCCAACCTAACCAGCTCGGCCACCTGACAAGTGGGGCCGAGGGGTATTTTGGGCATTTTCCAAAATACCCATTTAAACAAGAATTTCCAAGAATTTTATAAAATAAAATATAACTCCAAAAAAAAAAATGAAAATGTATCAGCATAAAATTCTCTACCTAAATAAAATATCAAAGAGAATTTTTAAAGACAAAGAAGAATAAGTCTTAATTCGATGATTTAAATAATGATTTAAATCATACATATAGTTTACAATAATAAAAATAAATCCATTAATGCTTTTGGACTTTAAAACACCTTGACAACATTTCAAGGTTGGTTTTACCCTAAATCAAGTATCCCTAAGATGTTCTTAGTATATAACCTCTCATAAAATAACAACGACATCGGAAGGGGAAACAAACCCTAAAAGTGGAATCATGCATAATTGCTTCTTTAACCATTGCCCTTATCGGACAATGATGCTATTTTCCAGAACAAGAGGACAAGGGTCAGTCCACACCTTCCAACTGCAGAACTTTGCAGTGTTCAGGCAAGTTCATCACTTGCTCATGTCATTTGAGTATTTTTATCAAATTACTTGCAAAGTATTATGGTTATCACTATTGCACAAAAAAATCAAAACCACTACTTTCATAACTATGAATATGACTATGTGGTGGGCAATGGAACCATGGATTGTGTTGATATGGTGGAGGTTCCATTGCACGGGCTTATATCCATCTAGGATTAAACAACAAATGTCGACAAGTGATTCTTGTGCCGTAATATCCGTGTTAACCATAAGATCCGGAGTGGGACGGAGTAGTCAAAAGTGTTTCCACCTCTCGTTCATCAACGGATGCGCTTTACCGTAGAAACTTGTATCCGTCGGGGCAAGCGGTGGGCTGGGGAAGCCTTAAGTCCCCACGGCATAGTCCGTAGACACTTGTCGCTCGAAGTGCAAGCGGTGGGTCGGGGAAGCCTAAAGTCCCCACGGTATTGCGGTCTATGATGGGTTGCGGCTACGGCGAAGGAGTTTGGTTAACGAGTCCCAAACTGTTGTCGTGGTCGGGGTCCATCCTTAAGTGGTATAAAAGGACCGACGAGGACCCAGGGTCGGGGTATGCAACAAAGGGTGGGTGTTCGAGGTAGCGGAGGAACATGATTGGCTAGACCTTATACCGGGCCTCACACCAAAGGAAGTGTGGACGGGAAAGCTGCCCGGTTGGCACCAAGGTTAAGATCTCTTATGGGTAAAGCAACACACCTCTGCAGAGTGTAAAGAACCGTGACTCGTCACTCCCTGTTCGGGATTGAGGAACCGCGAACGCGGCCGGAAAGGAGCTCCATGAAGTTCTAGTAAACCGGTGAAGGCTGACGGACATAGCTCTTTGAAATAAAAGCAATCCTTTAAAGAAATGTTTACCAAAACTTGCATTGGTATTAGACTTTCTGGTCTAATATCGTAGCTAGTGCATTAAACACCTCTTATCTATAATGAACTTGTTGAGTACGCTCGTACTCATACCACTCTTAAACCCCATGCTTAGATTGTCCGAATCGTCCGGAGGAGGACTACGACAACATCGAAGGAGCCGAAATCATCGGCTATGAAGAACCTGACCTCTCAGGAGGTGTTGAAGGCGTAGACTACATCATCGTCTACGGATCCGGGGAGGCTTCCGGAGAAGATCAAGCCTAGAGTTATCTGAGGAATAGTAGTAGCCGAGCAGCACAAACTCTTACCATGTTGCTGCTCGATTAAATAAATGTTTGTTTAATAAGACAAAGGTATTGTAAGTTAAGTTGGGTTCACCTCGAACCCAGGAGATATCCTCTTAGGACCCAAGAGGAGCTCCGAGACGACTTGTGTATGCATATTGTAATATTATGTGAATGAGTTATGGACCTTGCTATGTTCTGTTGTACTACTCTGAGGGATGTGATATTTGCGGAATGGTACTTCGCGAATATTACATCAACGACTGGCATACTACAACATGCAGTGGTATGCAGGGTCACCACATATAATTAAAGCCTTGTACATGGAGCTAACCAAGAATTTTCCATTCTTGGTTAGATTCCAGCGAAACTCATCAACCCCTTGGACCAACTGGATTGAAGCTAACCTCTGTAGTGATATCTCGCCTGAACGACATAGAGGGTGGAGTAGTTTCCATTACATTTTGCAAGGTATCACTATTGTGACGAACAATGTTGTACAAAGCCGGATATTGTTCTCGGAGGGTGGTTGTACCCAACCATCTATCCTCCTAGAACCTTATCTCTGACCCATTCCTAATGGAGAACGAACCAAATGGGAAAAAGTACTTTTTAGTTGCCATAATGCCAGCCCAAAAGTGCGAATCTCCTGGTTTCCAATAAACCTGAGATATTGCTTTCGAGCCCACATACTTTCTCCGTAATAGTTGCTGCCATCTGCCATCCTCAGTTAACAACCTGGCCAGCTATTTTCCTACCAAGGTCATGTTTTTAACTTCAAGATCATGAACCCCTAGTCCACCTTGATCTTTTGGGCGGCAAACAATACTCCATTTGGTCAACCGATATTTTTTCTTCTCATTATCCCCTTGCCAAAAGAATCTTGATCGGAAATAATCCAATTTATGTAAGACTCCTTTAGGAAACTGGAAGAAAGAAATCATATACACTACCATATTTGTAAGTACTGAATTAGTGACAACTAATCTTCCACCAAGGGATAAAAGTTTTCCTTTCCAACTACCCAGGCGTTTGATTATCACATGCATGCGTATTTGCATTATTAGGCTTGTGAGGAATTAAACTGAATACATCACGACGGAAATCGATAACGAAGCATTGGACTTTGTTCATCGGATAGGAAAAAAATTAGTTCCAAATCCCTAAAGAGATTCCTCGGACGGAAGATGTGTTTTTGCCTCGTGAAAGACTTGGATCGGTATCACCTGCTTGTTGGCTATAAGCAAGATGATATGTCACCTATAGCTAATATGTAGCCAACAAGTACAATAGTTAGCTATAAGCATGTACTACTTTTCTAATGGATGATCCACCTTTCATTCACACAACTTGCTTAGGAGCACGTGCTAGAGCTAGCTCTTGCATAAGAGCCCGGCCACTTACATTCTCTCTCATCTTCTCTCTCCTCCAACTAGACATAAATATGTTATTTTAATCCTTATAGCCAGCTGAATATGACTTATTGTACTTGCTCTAAAGACTCGTTGTTTTGTGTTTTGATAGATGTGCCTAGTCCCAATATACCTGGATGAAATGCAGTATCTGTGCGCTATGCCTAGTGCATTTCATATCGAGTTCTTTTTTTCAAGAATACATTGGATGGATGCATTGACCATATAGAAGAAAGATCCAAAAGCGGCATATACGGAGCCATAGAACGGCTAGTTGGCTGACAATAAGAGGTGGAAGCTTCTCAAGCTGAAAGCCTAATCTCCTACCGGCAACCACACATTGACAATGGCTCCGATGAGCTAAACTCCTTACTACGAAACAACTAAGCTAGGCGCCACCCATCGCGTATCCTAATTGATCTTGCTTTTGATGGTCATCGCAATGGCTGTAGCTCTATTGAACACACTGTCATTCCTATGACGCCAAATACATCGAAAGACCAATATAATGGCCGGTGCCTATGCAATGCTAAGTCTGTATCGGTGGCAGGAAGCCAGTTGGCCACATCCACATATGCAGCGCCCAAGCTCTCTAGAAGATGCTGAATCGTCGTTGGTTCTTGGTCACAAAGGGGACATGCAGTGGGGTGACGTGGTCCTCGATTTTGGAATCTATCGGCGGTCTACCACCTGCCACCTCGACTTCCACACCTGCAATGCCATTGGCACCTTCGTCGTGCCGTAAAAAAAGGCGTTGTAGGACGACTTCACCAAGAAGACACCATCATTGGACTACCTTACGATGGTGTCCTCCTGCTCCGAAATCAGTTGCACAGTGCCCAGAACATGCCAAATCCAGAAGAACTCGGTTAGGGCAGCAACGCTTATGTCCGGCACATAGTCTTTTAACTGATTGCCCGCCAGCCCCTTCTTAACTGAACGAGAGTTGGCACGTCGAGTCAGTTCCTTGGCGACCAAGTTTGGTGCCAAGTTGAGCACCCTTGCTGTTATAAAAGCGACAAGCAAATAACGAAGAACGAAACAAGAACACACGCAGGGGACACAAGATTTAACGTGGAAAACCCCTTCCAACACAGAAGGGGAAAAAACCACGGGCGCCAGCCAGCAAAACTTCACTATATCGGGGAGTGTTTACAAACGCCGTGCGATATTTTATAATCTGATAAACCCTAGCCGGCGGCTTACAAGATGTATATATAGGCAGTGCCAACGATCCGTACCGTACCGCGGGGGGCTGCCGCCCCCCGCACCTCGCTCCGCTCGTCAGAAGTTAGCCTCCCTTTAGTATATGAATTTGGATCACAATACAACACTTGCTCCATTGAGCCATCGATTCATGGCTAAACATGCTTAATCGTTGGCTATTAGAAGTGTTACAAACGCGAAGGCAATAACGAAGAACGAAAATTAGATCACAGCGGAAGACACAAGATTTAATGTGGAAAATCTCTCCAACACAAAGGAGAAAAACCACAGTGCAACTAGGAAAACTTCACTATATCGGGAAATGTTTGCAAATGCCGAGGGTTATTTTATGAAGCGATAAACCCTAGACGGTAGTTTAGAATACATATAAATAGGAGGTGATCGATCCATACCCGGGGAAAGTGAGAGGGGAGTACCCCACAAGCCTAGCGGCGACGGGCCTCACTACGCTCCGTTGTTAGCATTTAATGTTAAATTTGGATCAAAATATAACAAGAAGTAGATTCTGAATTTAGACAATTCAGGAATCATTGATGCACTCTCAACTCACGTTGGGATAGGACGTGGGGATTACTTGGTTAAACATGGTTAATCGTCCGCTATCAGCAGTAGATTTTGAGTTTAGACAATTCATGAATCATTTATGAAACTCTTCTGTCAAGGTGGGCTTGTATGTAAATAACTTTTGGATTCTGAATGTAATGGCATGGTTTCTTTAGATTGCACACGCTCGAAATCAAAAGATGTACCATACGCAAATATAAGAATAGACAAACCTGAAGATTGTTAACATATCCTGGGCAATATTAATATTGCGGATAAGTGGTCACCCTGCCGCAGCCCTCGCGTGTCTGGAAATACCTACCAAGTACCAACCACTGTAATTCTCACACTGTTTTCTGTTTGGAAACCCTTTCGTTAGTAGACCGAGTTTGTTGGAGAAAGTCCCAACTCATTTCACCATGTCTTTTTAAGTACTCCCTCCGTCCCAATTTAATTAACTTGGGGAGGGGAAAACGTTTCAGAAAACCAATATTACATTTTAGTTCTAACTAATTGAAAATATTGATAGCGCACTCCTAGTTTGTCCAGATCCACCTCGCCAGGGCCCACCACCATCCGGAGTACTTGAAAATATTCACAAGTCCCATTCTTAATCCTTGGTCCCAGCTGCGGATCGCTCGGCAGATCGATGCTGCTGCTACTACCGGACGCGCGTGGAGACGGCGGAGGCCTCGGAGGTGTTTGGTCGCGCGTCGTTCCTTCAGGTGGTCTCCGGGCTAGACTAGAGGCGGCCGGCGAGAAGAAGCCCACGTAGCGGCCGCGGACAAACTCTGAAGCGAAACGCACAGTGGACGGCGTCTTGGGGAGGTCCAGCAGCCGCGACGCGGAGCGGGAGGAGACCGGGGACGCGTCCAGGCGCAGGGATCCCGCCATCGCCGCCGGCACGTTCAGCCGCGGCGCCGCCGGCTTGGTGGACGCGGATGTGTCCGTCGCCATGGCAAATCTCTGCTCCCGCCGCCGGCCACTACGCGCCAACCACTGGGTCAATCGGCGGGGACGGGCGGGTAGCAGGCAGAAAATGGTAGGGGGTTTTGCGCAAAATTACAGGCAAGTTAATTAAATTGGGACGGAGGGAGTATAACTTAAAATCACCCTATTGTGTTTTTACGATGTATCTCATGAATTATCTCCTGGAGAGTAACCATTCCTTGCATAATTTACTACCTGGCATACATATTATTTATGGTATCACCATTATTTCGCTTGTAGCTATCTGTGTAAATATCTTAAAACTAACTTTGAAAGACATGCCATTCTATATTGTTATAGCATCGCACGGCACCCAAAGAAACGAGGTAGCAGTGTTAGCTTTCAGAAGTTAAGGTTGGAAAGAGGCAATTGTACGAGATCAAAATCAGCCAAACATTGTCATCATATCATCCTTAATAACATCCCAACACACCTAATAAAATTCCGCTTGGTTGCTTGGATGAACATGAACAATCTGATCGTATGTCCATACTTAGCAGTTTTAAGTCTAATGTAGCACGAGCCTAAACATGCTCTCCTATGTAAATGTAT
>NC_061511.1:162282250-162364804 GCF_022539505.1 Lolium rigidum | reverse complement strand
GTGAGTTCTGCTTCCATAGTTGACCTCGTAATGATGGTCTGCTTGCAAGACTTCCAGGAAACAGCGCCACCTCCAAGTGTAAACAAATATCCACTTGTGGCTTTAGTCTCATCAGCATCAGATATCCAATTTGCATCACTATAACCCTCAAGTACCCTTGGATACCCAGTATAGTGAATGCCGTAACTCGCAGTGCCTTTCAGATAGCGCAAAACTCTCTCAAGAGCATGCCAATGAACATCTCCAGGTCTAGACACAAAACGGCTGAGTTTACTTACAGCAAAGGAGATGTCAGGCCTTGTGGCGCTGGCTAAATACATAAGCGAGCCAATGATTTGCGAATATCGCAATTGATCTCTAGCAATTCTTTTATTCTTACGAATTATCACACTAGGATCATAAGGCGTTGGAGAAGATTTGCGGTCGCTATACCCGAAGCGACTCGGGATCTTTTCCACATAGTGGGACTCGAAGCAATGTAATCCCACCATTGTCATCCTTCAGCGAGCTTGATGTTTAAGATCACATCGGCTACTCCCAAGTCCTTCATCTCAAAACAACGAGATAGGAACTCCTTGACCTCCTTAATCACAGTAAGGCTGGTCCCAAATATCAATATGTCGTCGACATAGAGACAGAGAATAACTCCCTCGCCCCCACCATGGCGATAGTATACACACTTGTCAGCTTCGTTTACAACAAAGCCTTCAGCAGTTAAAGTTCTTTCAAACTTCTCATGCCACTGCTTAGGCGCTTGCTTAAGCCCATACAAAGACTTCAGTAACTTACACACCTTTCCTTCTTGACCATCTACTACAAATCCATCTGGCTGCTCCATATAAATTTCCTCTTCAAGCTCTCCATTCAGGAAAGCAGTCTTAACATCCATTTGATGAACGAGAAGACCATGTGAGGCAGCCAAGGATAGTAGCACTCGAATGGTGGTCAATCTGGCAACAGGTGAGTATGTATCAAAGAAATCTTCACCTTCTTCTACGGGTATAACCCTTGGCCACAAGACGTGCCTTGTACTTTTCAATAGTACCATCGGGCCTAAGTTTTTTCTTAAACACCCACTTGCATCCTACGGGTTTGCACCCATAAGGACGATCGAGTAACCTCCCAAGTTCCATTAGCTAAGTTGGAATCCATCTCACTACGGACGACTTCCTTCCGAGTAGTCAGCATCCTGAGATGCATAGGCTTCTGATATAGAAGTGGGAGTATCATCCACGAGGTACACAATGAAATCATGACCAAAAGACTTTGCAGGTCCTCTGTCTCTTGCTCCTTTTGGGAGCTTCATTGTCATCCTGCACAGGATTATCAAAGTGTTCTATAGCCATGGTAGGTTCAGGAAATAATTCCTGAGTAGATGAACTGGGCATCTCCTGAATTGATGAGCTAGACGTTTCCTTCATAGGAAAGATATCCTCAAAGAAAGTCGCATCATTCGACTCCATAATTGTACCAACATGCATGTCGGGTACCTCAGATTTTACTATCAAAAATCTATAGCCAATGCTATGAAAAGCATATCCCAGAAGAACACAATCCACGGTTTTTGGTCCAAGCTTGCGCTTCTTGGGTATTGGCACATTTACTTTCGCCATACAACCCCAAGTTCGTAGGTAAGAGAGTTTCAACCTTTTCCTTTCCCATTCCTCAAACGGGGTAAGGGTTTTGTTCTTTGTGGGGACACGGTTTAGGACATGACATGCAGTCAATATCGCCTCCCCCACCATGCCTTGGATAGACCCGATGTATCTAACATGGCGTTAACCAAATCGGTTAGAGTACGGTTCTTTCTTTCGGCCACCCCATTTGACTGAGGTGAGTAGGGAGGCGTCCTCTCATGGATAATACCATGTTCCGCACAAAAAGAATCAAACTCGTTGGAAAAATACTCTCCACCACGATCAGACCTTAGCCTCTTGATCTTTCGATCAAGTTGGTTTTCTGCTTCAGCTTTAAAGATTTTGAAGTAATTAAGAGCTTCATCTTTAGATTTCAGGAGGTACACATAACAATATCGAGTAGAGTCATCAATTAAAGTCATGAAGTATCTTTTCCCTCCTTTTGTCAATTCGCCATTCATTTCACAAAGATCCGAATGTATAAGCTCCGGCGGTGCCAAGTCTCTTGCCTCCGCAGTCTTGTGAGACTTACGTGGTTGCTTTGCTTGCACACATACTTGGCACTTGGATTTCTTGACAATAGCAAATTTCGGAATTATATTCATATTCGCTAGCCGCGTCATGCACCCAAAATTAATATGACAAAGTCGTGAATGCCAAATATCGGACTCACTATCATTGCAAATGTGATTAATAATTTGAGTACATATGTCTGACAAAGATAAGCGGAACAAGCCTCCGCACACATAACCCTTTCCAACAAATTGTCCACACTTGGAAATTACAACTTTATTGGACTCAAAGACCAACTTAAAACCATCTCGACATAAAAGCGATCCGCTAACGAGATTCTTATTGATGGAGGGAACGTGCTGCACATTCTTCAGTTGGATGGTCTTTCCCGAAGTAAACTTCAGATCCACCGTACCAACACCACGAACAGAAGCACGTGAGCCGTTTCCCATCAGCACGGAGCAAGTCCTTGCAACTCGATAAGAAGAAAACATAGAGACATCGAGAACATACATGTGTATTGGCTCCGGTGTCTATCCACCAATCAGGAGAATTACATGCCGAAAAGACGAGTAGGAGAAATACCGTACCCAACGTCCTTCATCTCGGTATCAACACCAATAACAACATTTGCGGACTTGCCGGCTTGTTCCCACGCCGATCATGGCGTTACGGGCAATCGAGGAGCCCAATGTCCGGGAGCGCCACAAACATGGCAGTTCCCTTTCTTCTTATAAGGAGTCTTCTTCTTGAAGTTGGTTGAGTTAGAGGCTTTGTTCTTCTCGTCAAACTTGCCTTTTCCATTGTTCTTATTCTTAGACTTGTGGGATTGGAAGTTTTTCTTCCGTACCACATTGGCACTAGAACCTCCCTCAAAACTACGAGCGCGTGTGTCCTTTGCTCTCGCCTTCTCTTCCACATGAAGCGAGCCAATGAGATCCGAAACGGAAAACTCTTGTCTCTTATGTTTCAGAGAAGTAGCAAAGTTCCTCCACGAGGGAGGAAGCTTGGCAATAATGCCACCGGCCACAAATTTGTCCGGTAAGGTACACTTAAACTGCTCGAGTTCTTTGGCAAGGGACTGAATCTCATGAGCCTGCTCAACCACGGAGCGCTCATCAGTCATCCTGTAGTCATAGTATTGCTCCATGACATACAGTTCAGTGCCGGCGTCCGAGACCCCAAATTTGGCCTCGAGCGCATCCCACGCATCTTTACCATGGTCGAAAGCCATGTACGGGTCAACAATGTTGTCCCCAAGAATACTGAACAAGGCCGCCTTAAACATGGCGTCGACCTTCTCAAACTTTTCCTGCTCCTCTCGCGAGAGAGAGGCCCCTCGGGTCTAGCATACGTGGCGCTAAAACAGCCTAGGTTTGTAAACCATAGAACTGCCTTTGTGCGCCACCTCTTGTAATGCATACCATCAAAGAGGGGAGGTCGAGTAGCGGCAGCAACGCTGCTTGAATTGATTTGCCTATTATCAGGTTTTTGGATTGTTGAATATATGAGCAAATATCCATATGAAATGATCCGTAGAAGTAATTGATAAATCATGACTATGAAAACAACAAATAAACTAATCGTACAGACTAGTAAGATAGATGAACAGATCGCATCTAAACGAGATAAACCGATCGCATCTACCACAGAAACTAGAAGAAAGAACTCTAGCGAGAACCGAAAGAGAAACGACAAGATCACATACTTCGCGGCGGCGTCGTTGTCGCCCATGTTGAGGTTGTCGAAGAAGTCGGCTGAGGTCCGGGAAGAAGTTGTCGGTGTGGAGGAACTCGTCGTCCGAAGATGACGTCGTGATGCCGGTAGTCGCGCCGGAGCGCTCCCCAAAAACCTGATTGCCCCTCACCCGTACGGGTTCACGAGAGGCGGGGTTCCGGAGGCCTCTCGTCCCGGCGGTCGGTGCACGCCGACGGACGGGATGAGGAAGACGAAGGCGGCGGCGCAATGAAGCTGGAAACAGGTAGTCGCATATGTGTCTCGTACGAGGCTAGGGTTCTCGTCCGCGCTTATATAGTGCGGTTCGGGAAGGTCGTGGGGCGCAGCCCACGTCCGAGTCGGCACAGCCACGATCCAGAAAAACCGGAAGGCAAAACGGCTGAGTAACGCGTCCGTTAATGACTCAAAATTGATTACGCAATTAATTTCCCAAACAGCAAAAAGATAAGCTCGGCTCGGCGAGATTCCCGCAACCCGCGGCGCGTCGTGACGTGACGAGGCGAGGCGAGGCGTGGCGAGGCGGGCGGCGGAGGAGGAGGAGTGCGCGAGGGCTCTCTCTCTTCTCACTCACTTACTAGGACTAGAACAGCCCACCTTATATACCACTCCAACTCTCTCCCAACTAGCAATGTGGGACTAAACTTTAGCCCCCACTAGTGCTGCCACTGATTATTGGAGTGGGCCATGTGAGTTTCAGAATTTGATAATGGGCCATGGGCCAAAGGCCAAATGCCCCAAATTCCAGCAGTATCTACTCAAGTACATGCATGACAGTAGGATTGCTCATCAAATATTTGATGTCTGCATGCATGGGTCTTTATATTGGGGCCAGCCGAGAGAAAAAAGACGCCCGCTCCCGTCCCCGTGCGGCTGAGCCGAGCTGCACCGGTGCGCCCCAGATCCGGCGAGAGGCCGGCCTCCCCGTCTCCCCCGCCCTCGCCGCCACCGGTGGGCGTCGTCGGGCAAAGCCCTGGTGGCGCGGTGGCGGCGGGGCGCCCTCCGGTGCGCGGGATCTGGGCGGCCCGGCTCCGGCGTCCTTCTCCGGCGGTTGTGGCTGGCGGCGGCGGAAGGGGCGGCGTGGCTGCTGCGCGTGGTGCCTCTTCCGATGGCTTCCTCCGTAGAGGGTGGTGGTGGGTTCCGGGCGGCGGCCCGCGGTGGTTTTTGGCGGTGGCGGCCGGCGTGGCCGCGTCGGGCGGCGCGTCGGGCGGTGTTGGAGGTCCTGCTGCTGCCCTCTATCTTCTCCCAAGCCGGCATGCTAGGAGGATCCCTTGAAGACCAGGCACGCTCGATCTGGAGCGGCCTGCCTCTCTATACCGGCTTTTGGGAGGGATGTTGTGCGGTGCTCTTGCCAGCATGGTGCTGGGCGGAGCTGTCATCTCCGTTGTGGTTTGCCTCCACATGGTGTGGCGCTTCCGGTTCGGGTCGACGAGTTCTCCAATTCTGGCGGTCCGGTGGTGGTCGGCTTTCAGTCGTCTTGGCGGCGGTATATGCTGGCCACTGCTGGTTGGTGTTGTGGCTGCGACGGTCGCCTCCTCTTTACTCAGCCATCAACCTGCAGCGGTTCGCCGCTAGGGTTGGCGGGTGCCGTGGTTTCGCAGTGGCGGCCATGGTGGTGACGCGCTCCCCACACGGGGGGTCGTCGTGGCTGGGTGTTGAGCCCCTCTGTCTTGCCATCAGTGGCAGAGGACGCTGCTCCTATCTGTACTGGTGTGCCCCATGGTGATGCAGATGGCGGCTATGGGTGCGGTCTCCTCTCCGATGCGAGGTGAGCCGTGGCAGTGGTGGTGGTGGCTTCTTCTTGCCGGTTGCTGGGCTCCGGTGTCGGGTCCTTGTCGGAGCTCTTTGGCGTGTCAAGGGTGCTCCATGTGCGAGTGCTCAATGGACGTGTCTCTGCTTTGTGATGCCCTTCGACTCCAGCTGGTGGCACACAGGCGTCGTGGCGTCGTCTCGGCCACGTGCGACCTTTCGGCGACACCCTCGACACAGGTGGTGTCGGTGCGTAGTGTGGTCTCGGATGCGCGTGGCCCTTCGATTACGTCGATGGTGTAGGGTCGTTGCTAGGTCTCGGCGGACCAAAACCGTTCGATTACTCCAATGGAGCCTCGAGCTGGGTTGTCCCTCTAGTGTGTCCTCAGGACTCTTCCTTGTGATCGCTGTGCTTGGGTCGCGATGAGTATTCTCATCGGCCAACTGCCCCCAGTATTGTGGGGTGGCCACTTTTCTCTTCTCGGTCTTGTGTGTTGTCGGTGTGTGTTTTTCTTTTTCTTCTCCTCTCTTGTAACCCCCGTGTACTCTGGTTCATTTGAACCTATCTTGTAGAGACTGAAAAGCTTCATAGGCAACTTGACTTAATATATGTTCAGGCTGGCTCACGCCGGCCGTAGTTATAGTCAAAAAATATTGGGGCCAGCCAGTAAATCAAGAGCTACAGTTATGCATAGAGTTAGCTGAGGCGGCAATGTGTGATCTGATCATTAGTGCGGTCAGGTAGTTTGAGTAATTATACTCGTACAATAGCTTTGACTATGCGATGATCCAGGACACATGGTTCTGATGGGTTCAACTGTTTTAAAAGGGAGAAATTAACACCGGCATTGGCGCTTCAGTTGTCTATATATAACACCAGCCATGGCTTACTGCCAGCCTCCAGATGAGGCAGATATGTTGAAGCCGCACACATCGTAACGAGCACTTCTAGGGGTCATGTGCTTGAGAAAATTATGCGCCCGAATATGGCAAGTTAGGCTTGTGTGACATCGGGAATTCACTCAACAGCTGCACGGGTAGTGTACGGACATGATATACTTGAGTGACAAAATATGATGGCTTAACAAGTTCGTGAATCCATGTGCCAATCTTGACGGTCCAAAGCGTTCGAACTGGAAAAATGTGTCCCACTACCAATTTTCCGTGATGCAGAACTGGTCGTCTTTTTATTTTAAACACTATCAAGACTTGTTGAACGGCTGTGTGCATCTTAGCTATGCAGAGATCGGATGTAATTGCTTCTAATGAGTAATAGATCGCCCATTATCTAAAAAAAAGACTGACCGCCTGACAATATCTCCCCGGAAGATTTGAATTGGCCCGGCAAGAAAACAGTAACATAAAAAGGTGTTAGCAAAAGGTTTGCTCCCTCAGCGAATACTTACGGTCTCCCTTGTCCTAGCTCACCGGTGCAATATCCTATTCTGAACCGTGCGATTGCAGCGTACGTGGAACTTTTCTTGGCTCCCGCTTGTCGTACGGGGTAAAGGAGTAAGGACGAGGATGAGATACACCAAAATTATGCTTTCTTGCGCTGAGGATCGAGATGCTCTGGTACTAACGGAAGCATAGCGGTACAGGACAATCACGGGGCCATATGCTATGAACTAGTCCCATCATCAGATGTACTTATTTCTTATGTAGTAGTAGCCAAAGGGATGCTTTAATATCCAGTAGAGATTATGACAAGAGCCTTTTGCTACGGTAGGGATAAACAAATACCAACCGTTCCAACCAACAAATTAGACGGTACAGATTTATCAATACTTGTTGATTAAAGCAATAGTATATTTTCAGCAAAGAGCAAACTAGGTACATGCAAAAATGGAAAAGAAAAGATCTTGCATGTATGGCAGACTAGATTGTTCATATTTCGGCAACACAACCATGTAATACAAGAACATTCCTTATACTTGCTTCCATGTGTTGAGCAGACGATATTTTATTTTACATGGTCAGGAACCATCTCAACGGCAGCCCCCCAAAAGAATAAAATAAAACATGAAATTTAAACGAAACATGAGAATTTCATACAAATATTTAGGATTTTAAATTTGAACAAAATTTAATCGTACACCCTAGATCTAGTAGTCGCGGCGGTCGAATGGGCTCCAGTCGAGGCCACCGGTGCCACTGTTCACACGGTTGTCGCCATCGTCGATATCATCATCCTAGAAGGAGGATGAGAAGCTGCTGGACTCGGCGCTATCAATCTTGATGACTACGTTGTTGTCCTCCGACGACCGCCACTTCGCAAACTCTCCGTCCGCTATCGGTACATCGTTGGCGGATTCTGCCAGCACCTTATTGAGCCCCGATGAGATTTCCGGGTTTTCAAGGGTGTGTAGAGCCACCTTCTGCCAAATTCTCCATGAGGCGCTGCATGTTCTCCTTCTTTTGCGGCGACGGCGACAATTGGTATATGAAATTCTGATGTGGCACGGTTGAACTTTAGATGGTAACAAATCAACCCAATCTGTGTTATGATTTCCTTACCATGTAAATTATCAAAAGTACTACTAGTACACAGGACTAGTAAATTGTACCATAAAAGACCTCTTTGCTTCTCACATCCACGAATCAATCGGCGGGATCAACTTTCGATACCGCTTCGCTCGTTTCAGCGAAATCTGTTATTCCATTTTCGACTTTTCCAAAAAAAAAAAAAAGAGCTACATGGAGGTTGAGCTTCAAAGAGAGTTTCTGATGCGAAACAATGTTTTAAGCTGAAACGGGCACATCAAGAAGACACTATCTGCAAGCTAAATTTCCACAACTCCTTCGCCAACTCTGCATCTACTCCTTGCGAGCTTGGCTTGGCTATATTACAGTTGCCGAAATATCCACCAGTTATCCCCTGCACTTGAGGGTGCATCGCCACATAACATGTCGTTGCAGCACCCTGAATAAACATGGCACGATGTTCTTCTTCAGCAGTAGGAATGTCTATGTTGTAGTACAGACAAGGCAAAAAACAACAATAAAGGAATAAAACCTGGAACCATGATGGTTTACTAACCTGTTCAACGCTTCTGCATATGATTCTTCCGACGGTGTTCATCAGAGCTGCAGTTGTAGCAACACAGAAACCGTTAAAACATCACCTTTACTTTATCGACCTTTGCTTGCGCATTTGTTCCATGCGGCGAGACTATATCAGCTCAAGATGGCGATTATAAGATTCCGAGACCGCAAAACCGTTCTGGAGATGTGAGAGTTACCGTTGACAATGGTCCTGTTCTTGAAGAGGCTTGTCGCGATGACGCCGGGATGGACCGTGTTTGCTGTAATGTTCACTCCTTCTTCCTGTTCACAATTAAAATATTCAAGTTGCCCTTCTTCAGCAATACATTAGAGTGTCAAAGAATCGTTGTACCTTCAGAATTCGGGATAGCTCATTTGAGTGCAGAATGTTTGCAAGCTTGGACTGGCCATAAGCGATGAAGCTGCTAAAGCTGTAAAAATTTGAGAACACGGACAACCTGTTACTTTCCTCAGATTTGTGAGAGCCTGAGAATAGATGGTTCGTTTAAATTAGCGTAACTGATAAAAGAGTACCCTGAAGGATCGTGCAGTTTGTCGAAACATATGCCTTCAGGATAGGTCATGATATGCCCCGCCGACGATACGTTGACGATCCTTCCTTGGATGCCGCTGTTCCGGCTGGCGCTCTTCATTTTCTCCAGCAAGAGGTTTGTGAGAAGGAAATGCCCTGCCATTTCGAGTCAACAACGTACAGGCCGCTGCACCGTGAGCATCAATCTCGTAGCTCGCAGACCACATGAAAGAACAGATGTGCATGTCTACTACCGATGTGATTGGTCGCAAAATGCAGCTCCAGACCGTCGCAGGAACGCGTGCAGTGCCTCGTCACGACCCCAGCATTGTTTCTGATCGAAAATTGCAAATACTACGCAACTAAGCACAGGCAAGATTTCTGGTTGTTTCTTGATGCAAATAGCTGGATGCTGTTACTGATGTGCGTTATTCTTACATGAGGATGTTGAGGGGCAGGTTCAGGGAACCGAACTCGTCGGCGAACCTCCTCACCGAAGCCATGGAGCTGAGGTCCAGCTGCAGCACGTCCACCTCCGCCCCGCCGGGGATCTCGGCCTGAATGGCTTCCTTGGCCCTGATCCCCGCGGAGACGTCGCGGACGGCCATGACGACGCGCACGCCGCGCAGCGCCAGGACGCGCGCCGTCTCCCGTCCGATGCCGCTCGACGCACCTACAGTGTCAGTTTCTCGAGGTTTACATTGCTGGCTGGTTGCAATCACTTCCAAGATTCTGGTGTGCTGGCTGCTGACGGTTGACTATGGAGTGGCGTGGAGCTGTGGAAGTAGTCAGGTAGGTACCTGTGATGACGGCGACCAAGCCTCGACCGTCGGTGCCGGCGGTGACCTCTTCGGCCGTGGAGACGCCGGCGAAGCCCGATGGGCCTTTTCGATAGAACCACCACATCGACCAGGAGGCAGTAGCAGACTAGCAGCGCAACGAGTTCTGGTTGGGTTAATGATTCGATTCTATATCATGTATAGGATCCACATCGTGGCAAGATGCATGTGCGCTCTGCACTGTCAAGTATCAACAGATATTCCCACAACACTACAGCAGGGTGGTCCAATATATTTTTAATCCAAACGTTGCGCACGCAAGGAATTAAATTTCGAAGCGGCCACTAATCTGTCATCAGTTTTTTTTGTATCATTAGGAGCACCAAGAAATCCGGGCAGTTGAGCACGTTGCTTGTATTTCAGCCGGAGTACATCAAGTTGAGCATATTTGTTGGGAGGATCCTCAGCCAGCAATGCTTCATGTATTTGAGCCATGGAAAAAGCAAGATCAACTGTTCTAGGATTACGAAGCTTGATCCCAGATCAAATCTGTGGTTTCATCCTAAGAACGGTTAGGCAGCAAAATTTTATGTACTCTCTCCGTTCCATAAAAAATTTCGAAGATTTTTTAAATTTAGATGTATCTACACATTAGATAGGGTCCAAAATAGTTATTCTACACCTATCATGTATCTTTGCAACCGTAAATAACTTTTACGTTGCGTAAATTTTTCCTTACTCCAGAAGTTGAGAAGAACATAAGAAAAAATAGACATTACACAGAAATATCTATTTATGTGACATACAAAAATATGATGTAAATTACATATATTTCTATTTTTTACATTATAATGACTCATACGCGATGTTTCTTATGTCGATTTTTTTTTCTAACCCAACATAAACATAATATTTGTATACAAAACACAAATTTATAAATGTAACAATATACATTATAGTGGGTATAAAATAACTTTTCTGCATCCTAGGTGTTGAATAGCATTTCTATATGCTATTCAATAAATCTCCGACATGTTTCATGGGATGGAGGGAGTATAAGTTCTTCAAACATATAAACATATTCATCTACACTTCTGTTTATTGCAAGGCAAAAAAAAAACTATTGTCTTAGCATATTTATCTCTATTGAATTTTGCAAAACGCGTACACATAATTACACATAATTCTGACCATTTATCTATGTCATGCAAAGCTTCATAGGTATGTAACCATAACGCCCCATTTCCTTAAAAATGCATAGAATAAAATATTGAATATGTAAAGAAATTATCATATGATTTTACCCGAATAAGTAATTGACATAGCACGATCACAGAAACAGTAATAAAACTAATCATGCAGACCAAAGAGTAGATGAACTGATATCATCTAAGCAGGAAAAACCTATCGCATTTACTCCAAACACTAGAACTAAAAACTCTAGAAAGATCTGACAGAGAGAGAGGGAGAGTCATATACGGTGCACCTTGAGCGGCAGTAGTGGGGGTGTTGTCTCCCATGTTGAGGTTGCCGAAGAGGTTGTCAACGTCTCAGAAGAAGTCGTTGTTGGGGAACTCGTCGTTAAACTATGTCGTGTTGCCAGTAGTCGCGTGTATTGTTGCTGCTAGGACTAGAATACCGTAGTGGGGATTTTTGTTTCTTAGTTTTTTTAGCTGTAAGCATCCGTACTACCATTAGGATATTGAATTGTTCATGAGACAGCTGGGTGTAATTGGTATCTCTTGATATTAATATATACTCTTTTATCGAAAAAAATATGGTACTTGTCTCTCTCACTGTGTGCGTGCCCGCGTATGTGCGTGTGTTTATAAAAAGATTTAAAATAGCACGCCATTTCTCCGTTGATAGTGCGCTATATCATATCTCGACGCTAAATTTTAGTAATTTTGCTTGTTGTGTCGCTATTTTTGAAATAGCATGTTATATCGCGCTAAAACTTCATAGCTTTAGCGCACTATTTTTTAAGGCAAGTTGCTTTCACTTTTTCGTGGTGATGAACTGCAATCTATTGGTTCCACTTCTAAATCACAAGATAATATCGCTAATGCTATCAATTTTTAATAAATAATTTATACTATGTTGTTGCCTTGTGAAATGCTGATGTTAGCCTTCTAAAATATTTAAGATCTATTTTTATATGTGGTTATGTATGTATAATTCAGTTATTTTCGGACTATACATCCATTCGTTCTAGTAAAAGTATTTATTTTTAGGCATATTTAGTATTATTTTAAAATGCTATTTGAAATATTACCATGCTATTAGCGTGATATAGCGTCCATAGCGTTTGAATGAGGCTGTCGCTATTTCATTTAGTACGCTATTTTAAACCTTGATTTATATCGATGAAGTAGGAGACATGTTTAGCTTATCGTGCACCTTTTTGCATAGTTTTTTACTGCTATTATTCTACCGCAATGTGCGAGATATTATCTAGTTGTCGTAATACATGTGTACAGACAAGGCAACAAACAACAATAAAAATGTGAAACCCTCAGATTTTACTTACCTTTTCAACACTTATGCTTACGATTCTTCCGATGGTGTTCTTCACAACTATAAATGTGTCTACACAAAAAGAGTGCTGATATGTGTTGTAAGATTTCTATACGATGGGCAGCATTGCATCATCCATATGTGTTGTAAAACCATTGCACAACAATGGATTACTCAGTTGTACGAATACCTGATATGTAAACTACTGCATAATTTTTTTTAGACTGTTATAAAAGTTTTGCCTCAATCTATTAATTAAGAAGCACAGAGATGCCCATTTAATTAATTAAAAACCGGGTGAAACCTATCCTTGATAGTTTTAGATCCACTTGCAACTTAAATATTAATTACATGCAGCAAGGTTATATCAGTTCAACCACATGGTTGGTTCAAGATCCTCTGATCGCGAGAACCAACCTGAGATTGGATGGTTGGGAGGGTGGTTGTACCCCCAGTCCACCAGAGTTCAAATCTCAGGTTTGACATATGTGTGTCTCATAAAGATGGAATATTCTTTCAGTGAGATATGACATTTCCGTCGACAGCGAGGCGCCTGTGGTGACTTCGTCAATTTCAAGATCCGATCCGCCGGCACAGTCTTCTGAAGGTGCTCATAGGGGTAGGGTCTGCGTTAGTATTGTGTTTCTCAAAAAAAAATCCTCTGATAGCAAAACTCTTGGGGATTTAGGGCGCGTTTGGTTCACGTTTCCGCGCAGCTAGGCCCCGAAACAACGCACGTTCTTGGCCCATTGGAGCCTGGCCTGTTGGAAACGGTGCAAAAAACGTAGTTCCCACTTCGTTTGTTATCCTGGGCTGAAATTTCTGGGCTGGGAAGAAATTTTGGGCTGGGTGTTTGGTTGTGGCTGCATCCTGCATGCATGTGAGGCTGCCATGTGAGGGCCCAACAACCTGGCACTGAAAACCAAGGGAATTTTCACGTGTTTTCGTTTGCAACAGGTTGGCCCCGGAGAAACTGCCGATTCGGGCGTAGCTGTGGAGCCTGGCCCGAGGCTCTTTTTGACTGCTTTAAGGTTCATGTTGTGCAGGCAGTTTTGGACCCTGTTGTTTGGTTACCCACGAAAAAAGGAATCTTTCTCAGCCCATGCAGTCTACCAACTTTCATACAGGCTACCAAACGCGTTGTTAGGAGTTACCACTCACAATATTTGTGTTCCTGAAAAATCTCATCACGATGACGCTGCGATGGACCCTGCTTGCAGCCCATTTTAGTGCAAAATGCTTGCAAGCTTGGACTGACCATGAGCAAATGAAGCCATTGAAATTCTCAAAAAAAAAAAAAATGAAGCCATTGAAGCTACAAAGTTTAGAAGACAGCAAACAGATTTACAGATTGCTTTCCCCAGTTTCGCGAGAGCAAGGGGGCGTTCATTGAACTTAGTCTAAGTGCCAACAGATCACCCTGAAGGACCGTGCACTTTGTAGTATTAAATGGAACGAGACGCCGGGACCTTCTGGCGTGCACAACCATCAACCATGTGAACATTGAAGAAGCCTTTGATCGTGTAGTGCTCCACCAACTATATATAGTCCAGTTCAGGACCATATATAGAGGACGTCACACTAGGGAACGATTGATCTGCTCGCATAAACACCAGCATTCGACTCCCGCACCTTCTTCTTCTCCATAGGTCTGCGTTTTTTTTATTTTTCCTTGCCAGAACCGTAGCAGCTACTACTAGCTTTCACCCTCTATTTGCCTCCCCCGATCTTTGATCATAATGATTGGCACTAGCACCGCAGCTATACCACCGACCCGGAAACAAGGTCGTGTCCCCATGTCCATACCAGGGGCCTTGACGTCAGTGCATCCCGGCTAGCGGGAGGATCTGCCCACCTGCGTGTTGGCATGAGAGGTATCAGAAAAGTGTTGAACCAGGACAAGGGACTTTCACGTACCATGGTGGTGTCGGCAGTATCGTGGGTGCTCGAAACACCAACATTCATGCAGCCTACTTGGACTCCCTTCATGCCTTCGGTGCTATAACCGCTGCTGGTTTATTTTTTCTTTTTTTTTTTTTTGGTCTAGAAAACCCAAAAGAACATCTATTCCAACACGTGGTAGGTTACACATATGCAGACAGGCTCTTTTACATCACTCACTCTAAAGAACCAAAATTTAGAGGACTAGGAAAAGGACCCTGCCAAAATACTAAGGTTAACCTGCCAAAATATAAAAACCACCCTAGAACTAGGAAAAGGAATGCAATCGGGTCCCTGGGTGCCTCTGCCACCAGACGTCGGCGTCCTCAAGGCGTCTCCGCCGAGGAACAGTGCGCAAACGCCCGAACACCCATATCCGGCGTAGCTCCTTCGCCGCTGGACACCTTGAAACCACTGGGGACGAACCACTTGGTGGAAGCTTGGCGCCGAGCTCCAGCCACTATGAAGAGGGGCCTCCGATCTCGAGGTAGTAATGATGCCACCATGCCGGCCGAAGATCGCGGAGGCAAGAAGGCCATCCCCGTGGTTGAGCTTGTCGAAGAAGAAGCGCAGAAGAAGCTGAAGCCGGTTGAAGAAGAACGGATCGGGCCGAGCGGCCTTCCTCCTCCTCGCCACCGCGGCAAGCCAGGAGCCACTGCCACCCGATCTATTCTTCACCGACCCGCGACGGTGAGCCAGCCTCCTTGCCAGAACCAGCACCGTCTACCCACTCCCTTGCCACCGAGGCCGACCGAGTGGTAGACAGGAGATCCATCCCGCTCCCTCGTTGTTGTACCTATCAAAGCCACCATGGCCAAGAGAGCCATCAGCTCGACAGCATCTCTGTAGCATAAGAGGGCCTAGAATCGCCTTATTGTTGGAGGAGCTGGTGCTGCTCCGGTCCGCCCATGGCTCCGACCACCGGAGCAGAAGCAAATGGTCTACACTATATATGAGTTATACAACTCAATGTCTAGGTGCGTGATTTTTCCCAATATCTATTGAACTATAATTCTATCTGTTTGTTTTTGCCAACATCTAAAAAGTGTGCCTCAAAATTAATATCTGTCTATTTATGTTTCTAATCCTAAAATGGTTAGAGTATTTGGGGGACGTGTTTTGTTCGTGCCGCGTTTGGAGGACGTCCTCCCCAGCCGCGTCCCTCAAACGCCGCTCCCAAACTTTTTTATATGGTTTTTGAAAACACAACCATTTATTAAATATAGCATACAAAATAAATATGTTTGCTAAAATTGTTTTCAAATTAAAATACAACAAACAATAAAACAACTAAACAAATGTAATAAATGGGGCTAGATCAAGACGCCGTGGCATTTCCTGATAATCCTTTGATCCTCCACATATGCTCAACGAGATCATTTTAAAGTTGCTCGTGAACATTGTTGTCACGGATCTCTGCGTGCATGGCGAAGAAATCAGCAAAATCTGTAAGCAACTCATGATCAACCTCCGCAAGAGGGCCGTGACACTCATAGGGACCAACATGTCTCCTGACATGATTCTTGCGGTTATCTCATGTTGTGCATGATCACACAAGTCTGCATCACCTCCCACATTTGGTCGTGAGACCAGCTTAGAGGAGGGTACCAGACAATTGCAAATTGAGCTTGAAGCACACCAAATGCCCGCTCGACATCCTTCCTGCAAGCCTCCTGTCGCGAAGCAAAGTGACAATTCTTCTGACCTGATGGAGCCGGAATTGTTTTGACAAAAGTGGCTCATTTTGGATATATACCATCGACTAGATAATAGCCTTTGGTATATTCGTGGCCATTGATCTCATAGTTGCATGGTGAAGCATGACTTCCACTGTAGTAAGCTGTGGAATACCCTCCGTTGTCTCCTTCATCAAGGAGAAAAAATTATTTTGCGGAGGGCCAATTTTTTTTAGTACTCCGTAATGTACACTTTAAGATTAGCATCCCCTACAATGGTTTCTTCGTCCTGTTTGAGCTGAAAATTTTATTATTAAGAAACCACATAAATATCTTTATCTTAAGTGCGATCTTTACTTTTCAGAGATATTTGCGAAGGAACCATCTATTAGATCGAGATACATAGATTTATCATAATAATCTTGTTCTTTATAAGGGTTACAAAACTGCTCGCAGATTTGTGAGTTACCGCGGGCTCACAACAGTCATGTTCCTTGTAAGGCTCGTCTTGGTGTCACCCGGATGGTCGTGCGCTTGCTGAAATGTTCACCTCTTATTTCTGTGTTCACAAAAGGAAATCTGCAATTCTTTAGTTATACGTAGTTGGCAAAGAAATCGTGCACCTTGAGAATTCAGAACAGCTCATTTAAGTGCAAAATGCTTGCGAGTTTGGACTGACCAACGCGAAAACCTCTTTTTAAAGGTAACTTCACCTACATGAGTGATGTCTGCAAAGATGACACACGTGTGGTGACTAATTCTTTCACAAAATTATAAAATAAATCTGAAACATAACTGAAACACGAATATTTTTGTGAAACAAACCGGAGTGACGTCACCAATGACGTCATTAGATTCACTTTTTGTCACAATGTTTCACAATATTTTTCATGTATCACTTTAATTTCATAAAAGTTTCAATTGTGTTTCAATTATTAGTTTTAAATTAGATAAATGTTAAAAGGCCCACCAATCTCAAAGCAGGGAGTGGGCGATAGATATGGCACCGGTAGGTACCATTACCGGTAAAATCGTTGTGTTCGTGACCAACGTCAATGAAGTTGTTGTATACTTGAAGCTGTAAAGCTCAGAACAAAGCTAACATGTTACTTCTCCGAATTTTGTGAGAGCCTGAGAGGGGTCATTCAACTTAGTCTAACTAACAACAGATTACCTTAAGGATCGTGCACTTTGTATAGTAGTAAATGGACCTAAACTCCAGAACCTTATGTCCTGGACATCAACCATCTACCATGTGAACATTGAAGAAGCCTTGATAGTGTGCCGCTCCACCAACTGCTGTTCAGTTCAGATGCATATATAGAGCACATCACACTGGTTAGTGGTGACCGATGATCTGTTCGCACAAACATTAGCATTCACCTCCCCGACGTTTTTCTTGGTCAGAACCATAGAAGCTAGCTCTCCTTGGTTTTCCGTTCTTGTACCAAAAGGAGTAGCACTGTAGAAGCCAGAAGAGAGTGTCACCCCGGCTGGGAGGATCGGCCCACCTGCGTGTTGGCATGGGAGGCATCAGAAAAGTATTGAACTGGCGCAATGAAGTACGAGGTGCCACTGCACATAGGCCTAGTGGTGCCGGTGGTAGCATGGGCCCTCGAAACATGAACGGTCACGCAAGATCCCTAAGCTCCTTTCATGCATGCGCTGATATAGCCTTTGTTAGTTGGTTCGGGCCGGAGGAACAATGATTTAGCAAGGCCAGCCATTATGCTTTCGGCAGATCTAGATGGTTCAGCAGATGGTGCACTAGTGGAGTTGCATACCTCTGCTGGGGAATTGCCTATGGCTGAAGGAATGATTGTTACAGCTGCAATGAAGTTGCCTACCGCTCCAGAAGAAGTTGCCTATCGCTGAAGTAATGTTGCCACTGTTGTGAAGTTATCTGCATTATCACGAAGGTATTCCTATTCACTACAGAAAACTTAAAAATTCTGATTGATATCCGGTGGAGACTCGATTTGAAAGAAAATTAGGATGCTGGAAATGAAAATTATTATCCTATGGTGATAGGTTAGTCCTGATCAATTCAGTGTTATCGAGTTTACCTATGTTTATGTTGTCCTTCTTACAGATACCCGTTGGGGTAAGGAAACGCCTGGACTTCTATAGATCTAGGTTCTTTTGGCAATCCGATGAAAATAAAAGAAAGTATAGACTTACAAAATGGAACATTGTGTGTCGCCCCAAGGATCAAGGGGGACTGGGTATTGAGGTTCTTAAGATTAAAAACAAATGCCTACTGAGCAAATGTCTCTTTAAACTTATTAATGAAGAAGGGGTATGGCAAGAGCTACTTTATAATAAATACTTAAGGCATAAGACTTTATCTGAGGTGCAAGCTAAGCCTACTGATTCTTCCTATTGGAAAGGGTTGATGGAGGTTAAAGGGGAGTTTTTTCTAGAGGTTTTTTCAAAGTGGGAAATGAATGAATACTCGCTTTTGGGAAGATACGTGGTTAGGAAAAACTCCTTTAGCACACCAGTATCCATTATTATATAACATTGTACATCACAAGAATGTAACTGTCGCCCATGTTTTAGCTCAGCCACCACTCAATATTACTTTTCGTAGGGTATTGAGTGGTAATAAGTGGTACTCATGGATCAACTTATGTCGCAAATTGATGAGGGTTACCTTGAGTGAAAATAATGATCGATTTGTTTGGGATTTGACATCAACATGACTCTTTACAGTTAAGTCTATGTATGAAGATCTTCTGAATGACCATACTCCTTTTTGCGAAAGTATCTTTGGAAAGTTAAGGTGCCTCTTAAGATAAAGATTTTTATGTGGTTCTTGAGCAACAAGGTTCTATTGACTAAAGATAATTTAGCCAAACGTCATTGAAATGGATGTACGAAATGTGTTTTCTATGGGGATCAGGAGACTATACAACATCTATTTGTGGAGTGTCCTTTAGCTAAGCTTCTTTGGCGTATAGTTAATTTCACTTATGATATCCCACCTCCATCAAATATTACTAATATGTTTGGTAATTGGTTGAATGGAGTAGATAGACAATCTAAGGCTTTTATCCGAATTGGGGTTTCCGCTTTATGTTGGTCTATATGGAGGCTCAGAAATGATATTATCTTTAACGGGAAAAATTCTTTTCACTTTTTGCAGGTTATTCATATGGTGGCACATTGGGTCCGGTTTTGGTCCCTCCTTTCGCCGGAGGGACAGCGGGATGCTATGGCTACTGGGTGCACACGGCTCCTGATGGTCGCTCAAGATATCTTGTGCCAGGCTGGTTGGTGGCATACTAGGAGGCTTTGTTGATGAGTCTTCTTTTTTATGACATTTTTTTCTTTGGTTGATTTTTGTATCAATCAATGGTGATGCTTAAGATGTAAACTATATTTTTTTGAACGTATTATTAATAAAAGACCGTGTGCATCATTACGATGCAGAAGCCAAGGTATACCCCATTTCGAAAAAAAAACGAAATATTGTAGGCGTGTTTGCAATAACTCGACCAACATGGTAGCGGTTTCGAAAAGCGCCAGCGAATTTAGAGTCACCAAATTTGTGAACCACAGTGATGACGGCGGGTAACCTCGATCTCTAAATGTGGGACTCCTCCTTGATGAGAGATGGGATACCTTGCCCGGCAAAGTCCGTGCAGCAGCCGGCTAGGACCAAACCTTTTGATCTGGATCTTGGGCACTGGCCATGGCCTAATGTTTCTTGTGTCATCGTTTCTCATGCACTAGCAACTTTGTTGTTGTTTTGAGTTGCTTAATAGAGTAACTAGGTCCAAAATTAAATGTAAAAGGGAGCAAGATAACGAGATCATGTTTCTCCCTTGCTCTTTTTTTTAAAGCAACCGGCAAACGCACTGCATTTTCGTTAAGCAAGAGGAAGAACTATACAAATGTACAAAGGAGTGGCATGTTTGGAATCAAGTGGAAACATACAAGAAACCACATAGCCAAAAACAAAAAGGGGCACACTAATCCGGCTCGGCCGGGATATTCTGCTTGGCGGCAGCAAAAGAAGATCTCTTTGCGTGATGTCTTCCCTTACCAGCGAAACCACCTCAAGGAATGTGAGGCGGCGACCCGTGAAAATGTGTATGTTTCTTTCCTTCCAAGCGTTTCAAAGGACATATAGGAGACATCCACTAAGGCGACGCTTGTTATCCGTCGACTCCCCGGCGATGATCTCGTCCCACCAATCGGAGATGGATCCAATGGTTTGTCCATGCGTGACAGGGCCGTCAGTGTATACCTGCTGAATGCGATTCCAAATGGCCAAGGTGAAGGGGCAGTCCTTGTAGAGGTGATCAGCGGTTTCCGGAGCAGACAAACAGAGAGGGCAGACGGGGTCGTGCGGCCATCCCCGGATGGCAAGCATGTCCGCAGTGAGGAGCTTCCGATGCAGGGCCAACCAAGCGAAGAGCTTACATTTGGGTTCTGCGTGCGCGGACTAGATCTTCTTAGCGTCGAACTTGGGAAAGCAGCCCAAGAACTGCATATGATATGCGGAGCTAGTGGAATAGACACCTTCAGTGTTAATCTTCCAAGTAATGGTTTCCGCCAAAGTCGGGGTGAGTTGCGTCCATGCGACTACCTCCCAGACCTGCGGGTATTGGTCGAGCTGAATAGGCGTTGATAGCCTAGCGATGGAGCGAATCCAGTTGTCGTTGTGCATCTCTTTTTCCACCGATCTCCCTTTCCTAGAGGCCACCTTGTACAGATCTGGGGCCCAAAGCCAGATAGGGCCTCGTTTCGTCCACGGGTCGGACTAGAAGGAGGTTGATTCGCCACTCCCAATGGTAATCTTCGTGGCAGATCGAAAAAGATCCATGTCTGCCTCATCGCAGGGGAGCTTAGACCTCGCCCAGGTGAGCTGCGAGTCGGTCCATTGGAGCCAAGGCCATCGCAGCCGGAGGGCGTGGCCAGAGCGTTCGAGATCCGGCGTGCCAAGACGCCCCAAGTCCTTAGGTCTGCAGACCGTCTTCCAGTTTACCAGAGCGTGCCCCCCCCCCGAGGCGTGGTCAGCGTCACCTTCCGCCCAAATGAAATTCCGGGCAATCTTGTTGATTTTATCACGGGCCCATTTTGATAGAGGGATATCCGTGGCGTGGTAGGTTGTCGTAGCCATGAGGACCGACTTTGCAAGCGTGATCCTTCCGGGGCGTGCGAGATTTTTCTCGAACCATCCCGGAAGTTTCCCAGCGATCTTGTCGATGAGCGGTTGCAGGTCCACTTTCTGAAGATGGCGGTAATGTAATGGCAACCCCAAGTACTTCCCGGGGAAAGTGGAGATTTTGGATAGGAAATCCGTGAGGATGTCTTGAAGACCTAAGTCGTCGCAACGAACTGTGAAAACCTTGGTTTTGGCCAGGTTGTTAACAAGGCCACTAGCCTTGCCAAAACAGTCTAGAATGCCGGAGATTGCATGAAGCTCAGATTTTATGGGGTTGATGAAGTTTCCGGCATCGTCGGCGTAGATGGAAATCCTGCAGCGCATCGTATGTGATCTTATGGGGCTGAGGATCCCATGGGAGGTAGCCAGCTGTAGCATGCGCTGAAGAGGATCAATAGAAAGGATGAACAACATGGGCGATAGCGGATCCCCTTGATGTAAGCCCCTGGCGTGAGAGAACGGCTTTCCAGGCTCTCCATTGAGGAGGATTCTCGAAGTTGCAGAGGCCAGCGAGAGGCATACCCAGTCTCTCCAGATCTGGCGAAACCCCAAAGCTTTTAGCACCTCAAGGAGGTAAGCCCAACCAACAGAGTCGAAGGCCTTGGAGATGTCCAACTTTAAGAACAGACTCGGTGTCTTGGAGGCGTGCAACTCTTTGATGAGGTTCTGGACATGCATGAAGTTGTCATGGATGCTTCTCTTTTTGACGAAGGCGCTCTAGCACTTCCAGATGATGTCGGGTAGGACCGGCACAAGTCTGTTGGCAAGGAGTTTGAGAAAATCTTGGAAAGACTATGAATGAGACTGATTGGTCTATAGTCCAAGACGGTGGTGGGATCCGACTTCTTGGGAATGAGAATGATGTTAGCGGAGTTGATGAGGTTAGCGCATCCCCCTCTGAGATTGGCCATGTGAAGGATTGCCGCAGCAATGTCGTCATGAATGATGTCCCAACATGACTTTGAAAAAGGCGCCAATGAAACCATCCGGACCCGGTGCTTTGACAGAGTGTAGGGAGAAGACGGCGTCCTTGATCTCATCCGCGCTGAATGGGGCGTCCAGCTCCGAAAGGTCGTGGGCGGGATAATGAAGACCCTCTCAATCAAGGCTGACGTGCCTAGCCGCTTTAGTGCCGAGGATACCTTTAAAGTGCATAAGAAGCGCCTCCTCCTTGACCTCCTTGGTGATAGCGGCTCCCGAAGCAGTGCTGAGAGTCTGGATGTGGACCTTACGGCGATGGCCATTAGCTCTGGAGTGAAAAAGCTTTGAGTTTGCGTCCCCTAGCCGGATCCAAGTGAGTCTCGGTCTTTGGCGTAACTTCATCTTATGGATCGCGAGCATACCCAAACATGAAGACTTCAACTAAGTTCGCAGCGACCTCTAGTCGCCAGAAAGAGGCCTGGCCTCTTCGGCCTGGTCAAGTCACCAAATGATCACTTTAGCCGTAGCAATTTGCATGCGAAGATCTCCAACACAGTCACTTTGCCATTTTTTCAGGGCTTTTGCCACACGTGAAAGCTTTATATGGACTCGACGAATGGGGTCCGTGGCCTGTTCATTCTTGGCCCATGCTAGCGTGACGGTCTCTTTGAAGCCTTGCATGTCCAACCAAAATTCCTCGAACTTTAAAGAAGGCTTCCTAGCGGCAGCAACAGATCCTTGGAGGAAAAGGGGGCATGGTCGGAGCAAGCCGAAGTGATGGCCTGAAGATAGGGCATCCGGAAAAGCCTCATCCCAGTCAGCGGAGAAGAAGACATGGTCGATCTTGGTGAGAACGGGGTCGTCTTGCGCGTTGTACCAAGTGAACCTGCGACCATCCATATGCATGTCTTTAAGCTCAAGGAAATTGCGAGCCGCCCTAAATTTCCCGATGAGGTTCTCAAAGTTCAGAGATGGTAAACCTAGAGGGGTGAATAGGTCTCTACAAATTTTAATTCTTTCTTTGCAATATTAGGCTTTGTGGAATATAAAGGTGAGCCTAATGCAAACTAGGTGAGGCAACCTACATGATGATACAAGTAACTCAACCACGAAGGCTCTCACATGTAGTTATATCACAAGTAAGGTGTTCGGTTAGAGATAACCGATAGCACGCAGAGACGAGGGTTTCTTCCTGTGTTCCCTTCCTTTGCAAGAAGGTATGTCACGTTTGGAGGGGTGGAGGTCCCACGAAGGGTTCCCCAACACCACGAAGTCTCACCCTATTCTCCGGAGCCTATCCCACGAAGTAATAGCTCACTCACTTGTGGTAGACTTTGAGGTAGCCTCCAAACCATCACAATCTTGTCAGGAGCAAATCCATAGCCCGGATGCTTCCGGACCTCTTTTGCCCACCTAGGGTTTCCAAGGAACCCTAGAGAGCAAGTATCTCGATGAGTACAAGGGGGAACAAGATTTGGCTCGATGGAACAGTAGATCAGGCCCTCCTCTATCTTTTCCCCGGAGGGATTCGAGTATGCGTGGAGGAGGAGGAAGATCTGAGGCTTTTGGTATTTCTAACAATGGAGTATGAGAGAGAGAGCTCAAAAACAGCTTGTAGTGTAGCGCCTAACTGTTCAGAGGTAGGAGAAGGGGTATTTATAGTGTCACTTGAAATATGGCAATTGCAACTCGACACCTCAGCAAATTCTTCGAGGAGCCTGGTCAACCAGGCCTGAAACTGGGCCGCCCGGCGCAGGGGCCGGTCGAACCGGATCATTTGGTCCTGACCGGAGCTGGAACCGGACCTTGAACGGGGAAGGATTTTTCGCGCAGTACATGGCGTCCGGAGCGTCCGGTCCACAACTCGGTCCGACCGAGCGGGTGACTGGGCCAGGCTGGTCCAGACCGGACCTCAGGCCGGGCCAGCACCGGGCGGAGGGAAAAACTTACTGGATTGTGCCCGGTGTGCACCGGTTCTGGGGCCGGTCGGTGCCGGGCCACCCGGTGCCACGCCCGGTCTGACCGGGTCTTGGACCGGCCAGATGATGACGAGGCGTTCTTCATTTTTGTTGAAGTGGGGGTCTCCCTTTACCTTCTTGTTCCATTGATACACCGTTATGCCTATTTGGCTAATACATAGGCATAATCTCATAGGCATGTATTAGATTGTTACCAAAATAATGGATAAGGGTAAAATACCCTTACAATGTCCCCCTTTTTGGTATAGGATGGCAAACCGAGCTAGAGTCACATATAGATATTATGATAAGCTTAAATCTTGATTCCTTATAAGATATTAAGATAGCTCCCCATAATGTGTGCACTTGGAGAATTTGCGTTTGAATGCAAAGTGCACCATTTGTGGAATATGAGAAGCTCCCCCAATATCTTTAGGAAACAAGCATGGTATGGACAAGTATATAACAAGATATATAAGCATAGGGCATAATCATCCTATCGTAGAGATTAAGCATACACATACTTGTCCATACACGAATTATTCAATGTAGCAAATGGTTCTTGAAATGAAATACAAGCAAATAAGCACAAGCCAAATAAGAGGCAAATAAAGTATCAGCGTGGCTTGTGCAACCAAGGAACCCAAGGAACCCCGTGATCCTAGACTCTACTCTTCTTCTCTCCCTTTGGCATAGGAACACCAAAAAGGCGAAGAAAAGAGTAGGGTTGCTAGCGCTCCCATCAATAGAACTTTGTCCCGGCGGGTGGAGAGCCACCATCACCATCCTCATCATCATTACCCTCATCATCATCATCATCATCATCATCATCATACTCCTCATTGTCTTCATCATAATCTTCTCCTTATCCAGCATCATCAGGATCCTGAGCAGATCTAGGAGGAAGACCACCATGGGCATACATGGAGAGATCAAAGTTCTGGAGCATCTCATCATCAATGGGAGGCATCTCCCAAGTTGGTGTAACCACAGGCTCCATCTCAAGTCCAGGAGGAGGAACAGGGTTATTTCTTGCAGCCATAAACTCATTTTGGCGCCTCCTAGTTTCCTGGTTCAGGGCAAGCCTTTGATGAGCAACATCATTGGTATTCCTACACATCTGCCACAGGCTGGTCAAGAAGCGAGAGGCACCGTGCTTTGGGCACCTAGAGTAGCTGGAGCTTGCAGGGTCATGCCTTTCCTGGGACCGGCGCTCAGAGGGAATCATAGCTGGGACTTCCGGTCTATCTCCTTGTTGACGAATCTTGAAAAGTTCCATCTTGATCTATTGATCTTTCTTATTGTTGGGATGTGGCACCACCTTATTGATGAGCTGCTGAATGTACTGAGCATAATTTGGTGTCATCCGATCACGTACAGAGCGCCTCAGTTCACAATAGAGGAGGTCAGAGCCATCAATAGTCCTCACATTTTCAGGACGGCAGTAGTACATGAGATTAAGATGGTAGGCCAGACATTCACTTGTATCTCCTGACTTGCTAATGAGATTCTCACGGAATAGCTTGGCAAGCACAAGATAGGAGTAGTACATTCCGGAGATAGTGGGAGGACCAGCTGTGGGTTCTGGGGGATAACAGAAAGCAATGTCCCCATGAGTGAATTTCTCCTGAGAGTGAATCTTGAAACCGTGAGCACGGCCACCACCAAATCCCATGGCTTCACAGAAGTCAAGATAGTTGCAAGTGTACTTCTCTTGTCTTGTCATCCAAGTCATTGTGCGAGCGGGATCATCATGAAAGAACACGGTGCAGTGGAATTGACGCACAAGGATTGGGCAATAGTATCCAACACCTTTTCCGTCACCAGGCTACAAGCACACAAGATCAAACAGCCCCATCTTTTGCAAGGTATCAACCACAAAGCGGTACTTGGTGGCTTGATGCATGGTAAGAACTTCCTTGTTGATGGCCTTGGGCATCACAATGACACCATTCTTCATACACTCTCTAGAGTTGTAGAAATCATCTCATATGCTCATTTGAGTGTTGGTCCAGTATATCCTATCTCCACCAGTGTTAGTTCGTCCCTCGAACCGATAGGGATTTGCCTCTCTGAGTCTTCTCCACTCAGCAAGATGCATAGTGCCAACATTGAAAGTTGGCAATCTCTCAATAATATCAACATCTTGAGCTGCACGTTTGTCTTTCTTTCTCTTGGCAAATGACTTGCTTCGAACCCCAGCTGAACTACCTGGAACACTGCCCTGAGTTGCTCTGCTAGTCTTGCGAGAGCTAGTGCGGCACCCTGGAGGCCTCGCATGCCTACCTCTCCTGGATACATTACCATGGACATCATCACTTGAATCACCTGTGAATGAGTAAATAGAGCGAGGATAGTAGTGGGATAAGTGTACATGTCATCAGAAATAACGAGGCCAAGGAGTATAGCATATGTTCAAGTGTTTTGACGAGATTGTGTAAAAGACTGGGCAACCCGGCGTATGGACCGGTCCAACTGGACGAGAGACCGGACAGGCCGGTCTGACATCCGATCGACCGGGCGACACGCCGGTCCGACCAGTGCGATGGCCGGTTGACCGGGCCTGGGGCCGGGTACTGTTGATTTGCTAGATTTTTTCCCAGAATTTCAATCACAAAATCATGCAAAAACTCATATACTTGAACACATACTACAACCATGTAGAGTGGAACATGTGCATAGAGGTGTGACACTCTAATGTCATGAGGACTTTTAGACAAACCCTAACCCTAACCCTAGCTTTCTCAAATCCCCTCAAGAAATATGCAATGTGTGATGGAATCGAGACATAAAGAGATGAGGAGAGGAAATTACCTGAAGACATGGTTCTCCTTGCTCAAGAGAACAAGAAAAACAGCAAGAGGAAGTTTGAGGGCCAAAAACCCAAAATCTCCAAATGTGGCTTAAGAGGGACCAAATCCCTTGGTGGAGATCTTCCAATGTGCCCAATCTATGGTGGGGTGAAGTTTGAGAGGGTTCTATTGGTGGAGAAGTTCTAGGGAATAGTGGAGATGAAGGGGGCGGCGCTGGTGGAGTCTATGATGGAGGGGGAAGTGAGGAAGAAGAAACCGAAGGGGTAACGTCCATTCCACTTAACCAGTCGTGCGACCGGCGTGCCGCCCGGTTGACCGGGCCAGTGACCGGGCGGTCCAGCGCTGGGGCCGGTCCGACTGGATCATAGACCGGCCAACACTGTTTTGCCTCGTTTTGCCCCTATTCGTTGTGCAATAGTGTCTGTAGCTCAGAAGATGACATGTACATATATATAGATAGATGTATGATGAGAAGAGCATAGACAAGGGGTAGGAAACACAAGGTTTTCTAAGCATACCCATTGGAGTGAAATCCAAACAAGATGTAAATAGCAACAATGGACATGATTCGAAATATATCAAGAATCATAAATCATTTTAGAATTGTTTTTGCAATAAGACCATTTAGCCTCAAGGATTGAAAGCATTTTGCAAGTGAGGCTAACGAGGGGCGGGGGATTACTCCCCCTATGTTAAAGCACAAATGTCATGAGACCTCGAAGAGACATGCTTGGGTCCATATAATGACATTGGGTCTATTTATGTTGCACACATAGGTATGCATCATACCAAGACATGCTAAGATGACTATCCCCATATGTGTTGCAAAACTAAGCTAAATAGCAAGTTAAATGCAAGAATATAGTGCAAGAAGTTATTCAATCTAAGTTTTTAGGATCAAGAATACCAAGTTCTCCTCTCAAGTATACAAACCGGGCTTCATCCAAAGGCTCGGTGAAAATATCCTCCAATTGGTACGCTGTTCCCACATGAGTGAGATCAATGTCCCCATTGGAAACATGGTCACGTAGGAAGTGATGGCGATGTCAATGTGTTTGGTGCAACAGTGTTGAACTGGGTTATTGGCGATCTTTATTGCACTTTTGTTGTCACATAGAAGAGGCACCGTACCAAGAGACACACCATAGTCTTTCAAGGTTTGCTTCATCCATAACAACTGAGTGCAACAAGATGCCGCGGATATGTATTCGGCTTCGGCGGTGGATAGGGCAGTGGAGTTTTGTTTCTTGGATGAACAACTCACCAATGACCGGCCAATAAATTAGCAAGCCCTAGAGGTAGACTTCCGGTCAACCTTATCATCGACCCAATCGGAATCCGAATAGCCTATGAGTTCAAAGGTTGACCCCATTGGATACCACAGCCCGAGAGTAGGAGTAAGAACGAGGTATCTTAGAAACCGTTTGACCGCCATCAAATGGCTCTCCTTAGGAGCAGATTAAAAACGAGCACACATATCTACACTTAACATGATATCCAGCCTAGAAGCGCACAGGTAGAGCAAGGATCCTATCATGGAACGGTATACCTTTATATCCACATCCTTCTCACCATCACATGAGCCAAGCTGCCCCTTCACGGGCATAGGTGTCTTCATTGGGCTTGCATTGGTCATGTTAAACTTCTTGAGCATGTCCTTGATACGTCTCAAACGTATCTATAATTTCTTATGTTCCATGCTAGTTTTTTGACAATACCTACATGTTTTATTCATACTTTATATCATTTTGATGCATTTTCCGGTACTAACCTATTAACAAGATGCCGAAGCGCCAGTTCCTATTTTCTGCTGTTTTTGGTTTCAGAAATCCTACACAGGAAATATTCTCGGAATTGGACAAAACAAAAGCCAAACCTTCTATTTTACCGAGACGGACCCAGAGAGCCAGAGAAGTACCGAGGGGGGCCAAGGGGGCCCCACACCACCCGGCGGCGCGGCCAAGAGGGGGCGCGCCCAGCCTATGGGGTGGGCCCCTCGGGACCCCTCCGACGCCGCCCTTTCGCCTATATAATCCTCCAGATGCGAAAACCCTAAATAACCCGACGATATTCCACGAAGAGTTCCGTAGCCGCCGCCATCGCGAAGACAAGTTTCGGGGGACAGAATCTCTGTTCCGGCACGCCGCCGAGACGGGGAATTGCCCCCGGAGTCATCTCCATCGCCATCTTCATCGCCGTTGCTGTCTCCCATGATGAGGAGGGAGTAGTTCTCCCCCGAGGCTGAGGGCTCTACCGGCAGCTATGTGGTTCATCTCTCTCTCCCATGGTGTGATCTTTATGTGATCATGAGCTTTGTATCACTATTAATCTATGTGTTACTCTAGTGATGTTATTAAAGTAGTCTATTCCTCCTCCATGATGTAAAGTTGACAGTGTGTGCATCATGTAGTACTTGGCGTAGGTTATGATTGTAATCTCTTATGGATTATGAAGTTAACTATTACTATGATAGTATTGAAGTGATCTATTCCCCCTTTCATGGCTATTGTTGACATTGTGTATGCTATGTTAGTACTCGGTCTAAATTGCAACGGTATTGTCTTGGATTATGATTTGATGAGGATATCCCTATGAGTGGTGTTTGTCAAGTACTTGATGAACTTTGAGCGGAGCTTTTGTAGCCACTACATGATTAGTGATTCCAATAGGAAAGTAATTCGGAGTAGCACAAGTGAAGAGAAGTTATTTATTTATGTGATCATTGTTGAGAGTGTCCACTAGTGAAAGTATGATCCCTAGGCCTTGTTTCTAAGCATTGAAACACCGTTTCCAACAAGTTCTGCTACATGTTTGCTTGCTGCCATCTTTATTTCAGATTGCAATTACTACTTACAATCATCCATATTACTTGTATTTCACTATCTCTTCGCCGAACTAGTGCACCTATACATCTGACAAGTGTATTAGGTGTATTGGGGACACAAGAGACTTCTTGTATCTTGATTGCAGGGTTGCTTGAGAGGGATATCTTTGACCTCTACTTCCCTGAGTTCGATAAACCTTGGGTGATTCACTTAAGGGAAACTTGCTGCTGTTCTACAAACCTCTGCTCTTGGCGGCCCAACAATGTCTACATGAATAGAAGCGTGCATAGACATCAAGCTATTTTGTGGCGCCGTTGCCGGGGAGGTAAGGTAAAAGGTATTCACATCCTCCGACTACTAAGCTATTTCCTAGCACTGTTGCCGGTGTGTGAGTGCTCGAAGCTATTTCCTTTAGATCCCGCAATTGCATCTTTTTGTTTCTTGTTTTTATTTTCACTAGTTAGGCACAATGGAAAACAACAAGTGAGCTTTTTAATCTATTTCCCGAGTTAAGACATGAATTGTTTGATGCGAAAATTAAAAAACCTATGGAACCTTATTTGCATAGTAGCAATGTTATTAGTATGAACGCAATTACTGCTAATGCTATGAAAAAGTCTAAGCTTGGGGAAGCTAGTTCTTATGATCTTTTTAGCTTCCCAGCTTTAGGGGAGAAAATTTGCTCTGATAATACTTTATCTCCCATATGCGATAACTGTAATGATGCTTGTGATATTTAAATCCACTCGTCGAAAGTATTCCTTTCAAGATACCTATGAAAATTGTTGAACTTGCTATGAACAATTGCTATTTTGGAGATGGGACTCGTCCATCCTAGTGATCATTTACTCTTTATACATGAATTATGCGAGTTGTTCGAGAATGCAGGTATTTCAAAGGACCAAGTTAAGAGGAAGCTATTCTCTATATCTCCGAAGGCGAGCTGCAGAATGGTATAAGATGCTGAAGAATGGTCGATCTATTGGTTGGGAGGAAATTGTACCTCTCTTTTATTCTAAATTTTATCCTCCTCATGAAGTGCATGTTGATAGGAATTACAAAAAAAAATGCGACTTGGGGGGTAAGAAGCCCTCCAAGCAATTCAATAGATGATATTTGGTGTGTACAATGAAAGAGCGGGCGCTAGCACTCGAACTCAAGATCTCACGGGTAGCACAGGTATCAGCACCCGGCAACCATCCGGGCTATGCCTCGGTTCACATTTATAACTTTTATCCTCATGATGGAGAGAGTATTTCCCAAGCATGGGGGAGATTGAAGTCACTAATGCTCAAATGTGCCATTCATGAGCTCTCCCGTAATGTTATTATTAATAATTTTTATGCAAGGCTTTCAGGACATCACAAGGACTATCTAGATGCCTGTTTGGAGGGATCTTTCACAAGCAAGGAGGTTGAAGCTAGATGGGATGTTCTTGAAAGAATTCAAAGCAATACCGAAGATTGGGAGAATGACAAAGGTAAAGAATCAGGTATAAACTACGAGTATGATTGCATTAAGTCTTTCGCTCAAACTCGCTGATTTTCAAGAGCTTAGTGCTAAATATGGTCTTGATCCTCAAATTATGGTCGATTGCTATAGAGCCTTTGCTTCTCATATTAATGTTCCTAAAGAAAATTGGTACATGTATCATGAACCTTTTAAAGACACTTGCATGGAAGATGAAACTGTTATTAATGATTGCAATGAACATGCTCAAACTTCTGAAAATGCTATTTCCTATAAGCATGTTAATTTTTGTGGAGTTCATAGACCTTGTGAAAAGAATAAAATTGAAGAAGAATATTGTATCCATCACAGGAATGAAAATACTAGAAAGTGGTCTTGGGCTCTAGATGATCTTGGTGAAAAAGTTTGTGCCCTCTATCCTTTTATTTGTGAACTTTGCCATAGAGTGGGTCATTTTAATTTTCAATGCTCCTCCAATGATAATTCGAACCTCATGAGTGATGCAAATTTGTATTGTGATGATGAAATCACTCCTAATCAGCATGATGAACTTACATTATTTTTGGAGTGTGAAGAGTTATTGAGAAAAACTTCTTTGGTGGATATGAGTGCTCTTGATATTAATAGGGTCCTGCATGGGTGTCTTTCTTATTGCGTTGATAATTGCCACACAAATACTTACATAAAAAATATTTTAGAAGATGACACTCTGCCAAAATATGATAGGACCGCTGTGTGTTCTGAACTTATTAATGAAAAGGAGGAATCCTCCCAAGTTTCTTCTATTGTTTCTGGAAATAAATCAGGTTATGTGGAAAAGCCTCCCTTCAAGCCTCTTCCTCCTAAAGAAGGGAACGAGGAGAAGGAAAAGAAGAAGAAGAAGAAGAAGAAGAAGAAGAAGAAGAAGAAGAAGAAGAAGAAGAAGAAGGAAACGAAGAAGAAGAAGAAGAAGAAGAAGGAAACGAAGAAGAAGAAGAAGAAGAAGAAGAAGAAGAGGGGGAATAAAAAGAAAGAGGTAACAACATATCCCCGCGTGTACGAGATAACGATAGGTAACCGTAAGTATGTTGCTCCTAATGATTCTTATGATAATGAATCTGAATACAATGATCTTCCTATGCCCTTTACTTATATTAGTGATTATGATTTGGAAGAGGACACTACTTTTGATACTCGAAAATCTCTTTGGTACCGATTATGAAAGTAATGATGTTAGCACTATCCATGTTTCCTCAAATGATGATATTATATCTTCGGGATTAGATAATCGTTATAGAGATGGCTATGACACAGGTTATAATTATCCTTATGAAACTTGTCATAGTTATGATGGGATTGCCAAAAACCATTCCCTTAGTATGCAACTTGTTTACCATGTTCAATTTCTTGATAATGATCCTGCTCCAATTACTATTAATGAGAAGAGTTTTTCTTATGCCAAAAATAATGATACTTTCATGCATATGCACCATGATAAGAATGTTTTAAGTGATGGTTATATTGTGGATTTCATCAATGATGCTACTGAAAGTTATTATGAGAGAGGGAAACATGGTTATACGCATCTTAATAATATTAAGTTTCCCCTCTTTATGTTGAGAATCTTGAAGTTGCACTTGTGTTGCCTTTCTATGCTTGTTGCGTTATGCTTACATGACTTGTTTATTTACAAGACTCCTTTTCATAGGAAGTGGGTTAGACTTAAAAGTGTTTCTTATTTGCTTTTGATGCTCTCTTTTGCTTCAACTCTTATTTCTTGCGAGAGCATCATTAAAATTACTGAGCCCATCTTAATGGCTATAAAGAAAGCACTTCTCGGGAGATAACCCTTGTTTTTATTTTTGCTACTGTTTTGTTGTGTCTTGGAAGTTGTTACTAATGTAGCAACCTCTCCTTATCTTTACTTTATTGCATTGTTGTGCCAAGTAAAGTCTTTGATAGTAAGGTTGATACTAGATTTGGATTTCTGCGCAGAAATAGATTTCTAGCTATCACGAATTTGAGTAGAACTCTCTGTAGGAAACTCAGATAAATCTGCGAAAATTCATGAGTGATCCTCAGATATTTACGCAACTTTCATTCAGTTTGAGCTTCTTCATCTGAGCATGTTAAGTGCCTCTAAAAAATTTGTCTTTACGGACTGTTCTGTTTTGACAGATTCTGCCTTTTATTTCACATTGCCTCCTTTACTGTGTTTGAATGGATTTCTTTGCTCCATTAACTTTCAGTAGCTTTGGGTAATGTCCAGAAGTGTTAGGAATGATTGTGTCCTCTCTGAACATGTGAATTTTTGATTATGCACTAACCCTCTAATGAGTTTGTTTTGAGTTTGGTGTGGAGGAAGTTTTCAAGGGTCAAGAGAGAAGGATGATATAATATGATCAAGAAGAGTGAAAAGTCTAAGCTTGGGGATGCCCCCGTGGTTCATCCCTGCATATTTCAAGAAGACTCAAGCATCTAAGCTTGGGGATGCCCAAGGCATCCCCTTCTTCATCGACAACTTATCAGGTCACCTCTAGTGAAACTATATTTTTATTCCGTCACATCTTATGTGCTTTACTTGGAGCGTCTATGTGCTTTTATTTTTGTTTGTGTTTGAATAAATTCGTATCCTAGCAATCCATGTGTGGGAGAGAGACACGCTCCACTTTTTCATATGAACACTTGTGTTCTTAGTTTTACTTTTAATGTTCATGGCTAAAGTTAAAAGTTGCTGCATTTATTGCTATTTCGTTGGAAACAGAAAATGCTTCATGTGGTAATTGGTATATTGTCTTGAATAATTTGATACTTGGCAATTGTTTTGAGTTCTCAAGTAGATCATGTTTAAGCTCTTGCATCATGTAGTTTGAACCTATTAGTGGAGAATTACTGTAGAGCTTGTTGAAATTTGGTTTGCATGATTGGTCTCTCTAAAATCTAGATATTTTCTGGTAAAGGTGTTTGAACAACAAGGAGACAGTGTAGAGTCTTATAATGCTTGCAACATGTTCTTATGCAAGTTTTGCTGTACCGGTTCATACTTGTGTTTGCTTCAAACAACCTTGCTAGCCAAAGCCTTGTACTGAGAGGGAATGCTTCTCGTGCATCCAAAACCTTGAGCCAAAACTTATGCCATTTGTGTCCACCATAACTACCTACTATGTGGTATTTCTCTGCTATTCAAAGTAAATTGCTTGCGTGCTACCTTTAAAATTTCATTCCTTGTCTTTGCAATACATAGCTCATGGGAAAATAGCTTAAAAACTATTGTGGTATTGAATATGTTGCTTATGTATCTTATTTCTTATAAGTTGCTTGTTGAGCGGTAACCATGTTTCGGGGACGCCATCAACCGTTACACCTTTGTTGAATATCATGTGAGTTGCTATGCATGTTCGTCTTGTCTGAAGTAAGGGTTATTTGTCATGATTAAATGGTTTGAGTATGCATATTGTTAGAGAAGAACATTGGGCCGCCAACCAAAGCCATGTATCATGGTGGAAGTTCAGCTTGGACATTAATCCTCAAATCTCTTATGAGAATATTATCTGTTGTTGAATGCTTAAGCATTAAAGAGGAGTCCATTATCTGTTTTCTATGTTGTCCTGGTATGGATGTCCTCAAGTTGAGATTTATCAAAATCGAGAAATAAAATGCGATTTATCTCCTTGGACCTTTGTACAGGTGACATAGAGGTACCCCTTTGTGACATTTGGTTGAAACATATGTAATGCAATGATAATCCATGGAAATCCGAGCTAATTAGGACAAGGTGCAAGCACTATTGGTATTCGATGCATGAGGCTTGCAACTTATAGGATGTTTTATGCATAACACATATGAATTATTACTACCGTTGACAAAATTGTTTCCATGTTTTCAAAATAAAAAGCTCTAGCACATGACTAATCCCTGCTTCCCTCTGCGAAGGGCCTTTCTTCTACTTTATGTTGAGTCAGTTCACCTACTTCTTTCCATCATAGAAGCAAACACTTGTGTCAACTGTGTGCATTGATTCTTACATACTTGCTTATTTGCATTCATCATATTACTTTGTGTTGACAATTATCCATGAGATATACATGTTGAAGTTGAAAGCAACCGCTGAAACTTATATCTTCCTTTGTGTTGCTTCAAAACCTTCTATTAAGAATCTATTGCCTTATGAGTTAACTCTTATGCAAGACTTATTGATGCTTGTCTTGAAAGTACTATTCATGAAAAGTCTTTGCTATATGATTCAGTTGTTTAGTCATTATCTTTACCATTGATTTTCAATCACTTCATTCATCTCATATGCTTTACAATAGTATTGATCAAGATCATGTTTGTAGCATGTCACTTCAGAAATTATCCTTGTTATCGTTTACCTACTCGAGGGCGAGTAGGAACTAAGCTTGGGGATGATTGATACGTCTCAAACGTAACTATAATTTCTTATGTTCCATGCTAGTTTTATGACAATACCTACATGTTTTATTCATACTTTATATCATTTTGATGCATTTTCCGGTACTAACCTATTAACAAGATGCGAAGCGCCAGCTCTCGTTTTCGCCGTTTTTGGTTTCAGAAATCCTACACAGGAAATATTCTCGGAATTGGACGAAACAAAAGCCAAACCTTCTATTTTTACCGAGACGGACCCAGAGAGCCAGAGAAGTACCGGAGGGGGCCCAAGGGGGCCCCACACCACCTGGCGGCGCTGTCACATCCCGAAATTTTATAAATTTCGGAATGTAAAAAAAATAATGCTTGATTGATTGAACTTGATTGAATTTTTCACAAGGAATTAAAACTTTTGTGTTTATTTAAAAAGGTATTTGAAAAAATATAGAGTTTATATAAATCGGTTTTCAAAATATATACCAACAATACTCTATTTTATTCCGAGGTTTTGAAACTTATAAAATTATTATTTTGAGAAAACATTAAACCCAAAAAGGCACTATAGCCACATAGATATGTATGTCAAATTTTGGTTTTATAAAGTTTATATTTTTGTTCCAAAATTTGGTCTCATATTAAAGGATTTTTCATGACGAATCCAACAGTACCTTATTTACCTTTTTTTGATTAATTTTGATCCTCCAAAAGTGTTTTTTTTAATTTCTAAATTTAAGCAATTGAAAAACAAAACCAACCTGGCCCATCTAACTAAACTGATCCACCACGCCCAGCCCAGCCCAGCAGAGCAGCCCATCCGTCCGACGAGCCAACCATCGTCTTCCTCCTACACAACTACACGTACGAGAGTTCAACGTATATCAACCATGGCTGTTATTTTCCATTCCTCCCTCCATCAATTCCATCCACCGTTTCTTGTTGAGTTGAACACAAAAGTTATTCTAAATTAAATAGAGAATCCGTTCAGGGATTAATTTTCCATTTAGTGGACTTAATCTCCCAAACACAAACGGTGCACCGAATGCCACCCGTCGGCATACATCTTCCGATCTCCCTCCTCAGACCATACTAAAGAAAATCGAGATGTCTAGCGTGTGTTCCTTGTTCCTCTGCCTCACTTTTGTTCTCAAACTTTCTCCGCATGAGCTCTGTACAATCAATATCGACCATGCCACTCTTAGCCACAAAAATCGAGTTCATCACCGAATTCGACGCCCTTGGTGTTCATATCATAGATTCCATCCACCAGGAGACTCTTTTAGACGTTGGCTACCTCCAGGACATGGTGCTGCATCAGATAGTCGATGTTTGCCGCGTCGCCGTTGCTCCGCCGGCCACAGCGACGACGTCGTCGTTTTCGGAGTATATAGCATAAAACTACCACTTTCTATGCAAAATTTCGGAAAACTACTACTTTTCGTTCCAATCGCATAAAACTACCACATTTGACGGAGGTTGTCTCACATAGCACTAATCCTGAATTGAACACGAATTGATAGCCGTTCTGACAACGCTGGCCCACTTGCAGGCATGACGTGGCACCCTAGAGTCCGTCGTTTTGTAGATAGGTCCTTCAGTTTTGAAGGCAAATTACGCAGGGGTCCCTCGTGTCTCGCAGTTTTCAAATAATCACATATTTATTTTTGAAACCTTCATATCTTTTAAATACTAATTTAAATCAAAAAACTTTTAATATGAAAAGTGCTCAGAAATGTTTGAATATTTCAAATATAACTTTTTGAAATCTTCATATCTTTTGAATACTAATTCAAATGGAAAAACTTATAATACGAAAAGTGCTCAGAAATGTTTAAATATTTCAAATATAAACTTTTTGAAACATTCATATCTTTTAAATACTAATTCGAATCGAAAAACTTTTAATATGAAAAGTGCTCAGAAATGTTTAAATATCTCAAATATAATTTTTTGAAACCTTCATATCTTTTGAATACTAATTCAAATGGAAAAACATTCGCTGAAGTTTAAACTAATTCAAATGTTTGAATATAACACGAAAAGTGTCATGTTATAAGTTTTTCCATTTGAATTAGTGTTTAAAAGATATGAAGGTTTCAAAAAGTTTAAATTTGAAATACTCAAACATTTCTGAGCACTTTTCGTATTATAAGTTTTTCCATTTGAATTAGTATTCAAAAGATATGAAGGTTTCAAAAAATTATATTTGAGATATTTAAACATTTTTGAGCATTTTTCATATTATAAGTTTTTCCATTTGAATTAGTATTTAAAAAATATGAAGGTTTCAAAAAGTTTATATTTGAAATATTTAAACATTTCTGAGCACTTTTCGTATTATAAGTTTTTCCATTTGAATTAGTATTCAAAAGATATGAAGGTTCAAAAAGTTATATTTGAAATATTTAAATATTTCTGAGCACTTTTCATATTAAAAGTTTTTCGATTTGAATTAGTATTTAAAAGATATGAAGGTTTCAAAAATAAATATGTGATTATTTGAAAACTGCGAGACGAGGGACCCCTGCGTAATTTGCCTTCAAAACTTAAGGATCTATCTACAAAACGACGGACTCTTGGGTGCCACGTCATGCCTGCCAGTGGGCCAGTGTTGTCGGAACGGCTATCAATTCGTGTTCAATTTAGGATTAGTGCTATCTGAGACAACCTCCGTCAAATGTGGTAGTTCTATGCGATTGGAACGAAAAGTAGTAGTTTTCCGAAATTTTGCATAGAAAGTGGTAGTTTTATGCTATATACTCTCGTTTTCGTCTGATAACAAGAGACTAAGGCTCTGGTTCTTCCTTCGTTCTTTCCCTTTAGACCTTGTGCTGATCCATTCCTTTATCTCGGTTCGCAGCTGGAGAGATTCTTCCACGCCGACGACCAAGTTGATTTCCGTACCATCAGTATCCGTCCTCGCGATTGTCACCGTCATCTGGAGCCCTTCCTGAGCTCGCCAAGAACGAAGAAGTCTCTGCCGAGCCGAAAGAAGCCTGAAGCCGCACAACTGAAACATGTACTCTGTCTCTCTCTGCAACCCTCTTTTCCTTCGGCTATGTTGTTTCTCGTAGGGGAGTCTCTTCTATCTGCTATACCCCAGATCACAACTCATTTCTATTTTCCGTTGCTAGATCGATAATCTTCCAGGAGATCATGATCATCTACATCCTTATTTATTTTTACTTCGCCGGAGCGTCGCCATCCCAAGACGTCTGAACCCGCTGTCATCATCCTCGTGAGCAGCTGCACTGTCTACTGTCGCTGGTACGGCAGCACAACCTGATCGTTCGATATGCAGTTTGCACCTAGGAACTAGAACGTCTGTCCTACCTTTCGCTAAACTGATACCAGCCTATGTATTGCCACGTACCGATCTTTTTCTTTTTATTTTTTCATGCGTCTTCCATGCAGATGATCAGTTCATCGTTTCTACTAGCTCACCGGAATCTTTGAAATTCTGTATCTTTCAATCTAGAGCTTTGTTTTAGGTGATTCTTCTAACGTTGAGTTCACAATTAAATTCTGTACAACTTTTATATAGAAAGTTTTTTTCATCCAAACAACTTTCTCTGACAACTTTTCGGACGTCATTAAGATTTAAACGCAAAATGTTTAATATTGTAAAATTAATATCTTTTGACCAGTCTATCTAAATTGTGCAAACGTTATACCCTTGAACTCACAAAAATATGAATAACACATTGGGATAGTAAAATTTAACTTTTGAACTATTTCAAAAATATGTCAATTTGACTATTTTTATCATAGGTTTAATCCTATAAATATTTCCAACATAGTTCCTTTTGCCAAAATGATCCTTATGACCATACCCATCTACCAAAAATATTTCTACATTATCTTCATGTTTCAAGATCATACCTATCCCGATTATCCATGCTTTTGTAGCCTAACTATTCATTCACATATATCTAGATGGTCCATTTCTAAGTATTCTACTTTATCCATTCAATCTCTCAAAGTCATATCTTGCAAGCCATATCTCATGCCATATCTTCCATATCTAAGGGCTAATATAAAAATAAATAACAACTTGTTGTTTGCCTTGCTTGATTTTGTTGTTGTTGGAATGTGTATTTATGTTGTGGTATTTTTATCTTATAGTTCGTATGGAGAGCGACGTGTTTTGTTGAAAGAAAAGAGAACACTCTTCGACTACCAAAAAGGCAAGTGACACACCCTCACAAATGTCCTAGATTTTATTCATGCACCGTAGTGATTTTTGTAGTAAGTCTAGGGATATGCTTTGCTTTTGTAATCCCAGTAGATAGCTACTTCCACTTGACCATATTTTTGTCGCCATTGAATTTAGTTAATTCTTAGCTATGCTATGAAAATGTTTTAGTATTAGTTATGAAAAAACAACTAAATTCAATGAACTACCTGGGTGGAATGTGGCTTTGCTTGGTTTATGTTGAGTGGTTGCAACGGGGTCATGTCTATGAACCGCCGTGTGCATCGCACTTGTGGACGGCCACCCGAGAACAAAGAGATATTAGACAACCTTGCTCATTAGCTTACCGTACGGCCACATGCTATATGGGCTCGGCTTGACGGAGTACGTTGTGTGAACCTGGGCCCTACATGACATGATGATGTAGGGGAATGTAGGTTGGAGCGGGTCCGTAGAGGATGGTTTAGGTGATCACTTCGGAAAAGTCTCGTCCTAGTCGACATCTCGTCCATTTGAGCAAAATGTGCATCATGGAAGAAGAACGGACTAGGTCATGTGGGTAAATTTGTACAACCTCTCGCGAGTGTTAAAACTAAGTACTTAGCCGTGTCCCCGGTTACGGACAATTTGAAGCGAACCGACAAGGATCCTCGTTCGAAAGTCTCCTCATCCCAACTTCTTAAATTAAAATTTGACTGGGTGAACAAGGGTAGGAGGAATTCACTGGTTTCCATCGAGTTGTATTCCGGGTTCATTGATTTCTATCAATGGAACCGCCTAATTAGAAGGGAAGAAAATGATTTGACAAATGATAGGAGAAAGCTGGCTTTATGCAAATCATACACGAGCTCTACCGACCAAATGTACACTTAAGTGTTAGGTTGCCATTTGAGTCCACTATAGTGTCATCTTGCCAATACATTCAAATGTATTGACCATTCGTGGCTGTAACTTTTCATGTTGCGGATGTTTTGAAAGACGAGTGAGTTACGAAGTTTAGGGTTACGAGTCTATCCTCAACATGCTCGCCTGTGGCACATGAAGACGAAGGACTCCATGCTGTCTATGTTTATTCGTTGTGAAACTCTGATAATATGCTAGCCTTGTGCTATGCAATTTGTAATACTTTATGTAAATTCTGGATCATACGATGTAATAAAGACCTTTGTTTCTTGGTATTACATCTTGTATTGTGTGTGCTAGCGATTGATCCAGGGACTAGCACATATACGCACAGAGATCGGCACCTTAAAAGGGTGAGGTCGCTACAGATGGTATCAGAGCATTGTGTTGACCGTAGGTTCGTGACCCTAGGTTTGGACTAGGAATAGGAAGACCCTAGGATGAAAAATCTATCTAATCCAATTTTTATTAAAATATGTTGCATTTTGAACTTCTTGTATTCTCATCTACTTCACCTTCAAAAGTATTCCCTCTTACCTTAGATGGCCTAACTCTTGAAAACCATCAAGGAAGGACTGATGATGAGCATGTCCCTTAAGTGTGAAGATCGATGCTTCAAATGTTATTACTTGACTCAGCATGATGAAGCTTCATGGAATACCAACGAAGAACTTGAAGGTAAACTTCGATGGAGACTGCACAACACAAGAAGATACACCGAAGGAGTAAAGTAGAAACTTGAAACATCGAAAACAAAAATAGACCAGACCACCATTAGTTCTCCTTTAGCGAACCAACGATGTCGTAAGAAAGTATTGATCTTACCAAATTGTGGTATGACCATACTAGTTTGTTTGTGTTTGAACCATGTTGCTTGATGCTTGTTAGATGTTGTTTGTAAGATGATCTGCCTTGATCTGCTCTGTTGAGGGTAGGAATATTCTTTGGAACCTTTCTATCTATTCTCATCTATATCCAACCCAGCAAGTGTCTTCTCGACAAATCGTCATGAAGAAAACCTTAGCAAAACCAAACCTGATGTTTCCGATCAAGATGAAGAACCGAAGAGCGTGAGATACGCAAAGCCCTAGTTAAGGATCGATAGAAATATTTTCAAAACAGTTCAATAATGGCAATTGAAACATTGAATCAATTTTCCATGGAAGTTTTTTTTTTCAAACTTGTGAGGTTGACCAAGCGTTAGAATACGAGATTCAATAAATCAAATACGGAGTAATGATCGCAGGTGCAGGATGGATTGATCACCATTCCTACTACTCTTATTATTTGCTTTCGTAATATTGACTTTGCGAATATAGAGAGACATACCTACAAAAGAGATATCGGCGAATGAGCCTAAACCCTAGAGTGGATAAATATTATACCCTTATAGTAGGCAAGAGTTGCCAAGCGTAGGACTACGGTGAGTTTGAAAATCCAACCACTAGATGAAGAATAGAGGTTAGACCTTCAATGACACCGACATGTAGGAAGATGAATGAACCCTTGAAGTACTCTCATTTTGGTCTTCCATTTGACCAAAGTGTGACCCCTCATTGTCAAAAGTAGTTCAACCACCAGACCCATATGGATTAGAAGCCCAACTATGAGGAAACCTACTCAAGTCACCTTGAAGAGATATGTTGTCCACTATTTGTGAATAAACTATCACCTATTGGATATTCAGTCAGAAGCCATAGATGTTTCAAAAGATGAGCTAGTGTCAACTCAAACCAATATGAGCTTACCCTAAACTCAAAATCTAAGACTACCTACAAAAGCTCCTTTTAAGGGTGGTAGCCCACCCCAACATATCCCAAATCCATCTTTCATTCTAGCCTCTTCAAATCTCGGGGACGAGATTTCTTTTAAGGGTGGTAGTCTGTCACATCCCGAAATTTTATAAATTTCGGAATGTAAAAAAAATAATGCTTGATTGTTTGAACTTGATTGAATTTTTCACAAGGAATTAAAACTTTTGTGTTTATTTAAAAAGGTATTTGAAAAAATATAGAGTTTATATAAATCGGTTTTCAAAATATATACCAACAATACTCTATTTTATTCCGAGGTTTTGAAACTTATAAAATTATTATTTTGAGAAAACATTAAACCCAAAAAGGCACTATAGCCACATAGATATGTATGTCAAATTTTGGTTTTATAAAGTTTATATTTTTGTTCCAAAATTTGGTCTCATATTAAAGGATTTTTCATGACGAATCCAACAGTACCTTATTTACCTTTTTCTGATTAATTTTGATCCTCCAAAAGTGTTTTTTAAATTTCTAAATTTAAGCAATTGAAAAACAAAACCAACCTGGCCCATCTAACTAAACTGATCCACCACGCCCAGCTCAGCCCAGCAGAGCAGCCCATCCGTCCGAACGAGCCAACCATCGTCTTCCTCCTACACAACTACACGTACGAGAGTTCAACGTATATCAACCATGGCTGTTATTTTCCATTCCTCCCTCCATCAATTCCATCCACCGTTTCTTGTTGAGTTGAACACAAAAGTTATTCTAAATTAAATAGAGAATCCGTTCAGGGAATTAATTTTCCATTTAGTGGACTTAATCTCCCAAACACAAACGGTGCACCGAATGCCACCCGTCGGCATACATCTTCCGATCTCCCTCCTCAGACCATACTAAAGAAAATCGAGATGTCTAGCGTGTGTTCCTTGTTCCTCTGCCTCACTTTTGTTCTCAAACTTTCTCCAGATGAGCTCTGTACAATCAATATCGACCATGCCACTCTTAGCCACAAAAATCGAGTTCATCACCGAATTCCGACGCCCTTGGTGTTCATATCATAGATTCCATCCACCAGGAGACTCTTTTAGACGTTGGCTACCTCCAGGACATGGTGCTGCATCAGATAGTCGATGTTTGCCGCGTCGCCGTTGCTCCGCCGGCCACAGCGACGACGTCGTCGTTTTCGTCTGATAACAAGAGACTAAGGCTCTGGTTCTTCCTTCGTTCTTTCCCTTTAGACCTTGTGCTGATCCATTCCTTTATCTCGGTTCGCAGCTGGAGAGATTCTTCCACGCCGACGACCAAGTTGATTTCCGTACCATCAGTATCCGTCCTCGCGATTGTCACCGTCATCTGGAGCCCTTCCTGAGCTCGCCAAGAACGAAGAAGTCTCTGCCGAGCCGAAAGAAGCCTGAAGCCGCACAACTGAAACATGTACTCTGTCTCTCTCTGCAACCCTCTTTTCCTTCGGCTATGTTGTTTCTCGTAGGGGAGTCTCTTCTATCTGCTATACCCCAGATCACAACTCATTTCTATTTTCCGTTGCTAGATCGATAATCTTCCAGGAGATCATGATCATCTACATCCTTATTTATTTTTACTTCGCCGGAGCGTCGCCATCCCAAGACGTCTGAACCCGCTGTCATCATCCTCGTGAGCAGCTGCACTGTCTACTGTCGCTGGTACGGCAGCACAACCTGATCGTTCGATATGCAGTTTGCACCTAGGAACTAGAACGTCTGTCCTACCTTTCGCTAAACTGATACCAGCCTATGTATTGCCACGTACCGATCTTTTTCTTTTTATTTTTTCATGCGTCTTCCATGCAGATGATCAGTTCATCGTTTCTACTAGCTCATCGGAATCTTTGAAATTCTGTATCTTTCAATATAGAGCTTCGTTTTAGGTGATTCTTCTAACGTTGAGTTCACAATTAAATTCTGTACAACTTTTATATAGAAAGTTTTTTTCATCCAAACAACTTTCTCTGACAACTTTTCGGACGTCATTAAGATTTAAACGCAAAATGTTTAATATTGTAAAATTAATATCTTTTGACCAGTCTATCTAAATTGTGCAAACGTTATACCCTTGAACTCACAAAAATATGAATAACACATTGGGATAGTAAAATTTAACTTTTGAACTATTTCAAAAATATGTCAATTTGACTATTTTTATCATAGGTTTAATCCTATAAATATTTTCAACATAGTTCCTTTTGCCAAAATGATCCTTATGACCATACCCATCTACCAAAAATATTTCTACATTATCTTCATGTTTCAAGATCATACCTATCCCGATTATCCATGCTTTTGTAGCCTAACTATTCATTCACATATATCTAGATGGTCCATTTCTAAGTATTCTACTTTATCCATTCAATCTCTCAAAGTCATATCTTGCAAGCCATATCTCATGCCATATCTTCCATATCTAAGGGCTAATATAAAAATAAATAACAACTTGTTGTTTGCCTTGCTTGATTTTGTTGTTGTTGGAATGTGTATTTATGTTGTGGTATTTTTATCTTATAGTTCGTATGGAGAGCAACGTGTTTTGTTGAAAGAAAAGAGAACACTCTTCGACTACCAAAAAGGCAAGTGACACACCCTCACAAATGTCCTAGATTTTATTCATGCACCGTAGTGATTTTTGTAGTAAGTCTAGGGATATGCTTTGCTTTTGTAATCCCAGTAGATAGCTACTTCCACTTGACCATATTTTTGTCGCCATTGAATTTAGTTAATTCTTAGCTATGCTATGAAAATGTTTTAGTATTAGTTATGAAAAAACAACTAAATTCAATGAACTACCTGGGTGGAATGTGGCTTTGCTTGGTTTATGTTGAGTGGTTGCAACGGGGTCATGTCTATGAACCGCCGTGTGCATCGCACTTGTGGACGGCCACCCAGGAACAAAGAGATATTAGACAACCTTGCTCATTAGCTTATCGTACAGCCACATGCTATATGGGCTCTGGCTTGACGGAGTACGTTGTGTGAACCTGGGCCCTACATGACATGATGATGTAGGGGAATGTAGGTTGGAGCGGGTCCGTAGAGGATGGTTTGGGTGATCACTTCGGAAAAGTCTCGTCCTAGTCGACATCTGTCCATTTGGGCAAAATGTGCATCATGGAAGAAGAACAGACTAGGTCATGTGGGTAAATTTGTACAACCTCTGCAGAGTGTTAAAACTAAGTACTTAGCCGTGTCCCCGGTTACGGACAATTTGAGCGAACTGACAAGGATCCTGTTCGAAAGTCTCCTCATCCCAACTTCTTAAATTAAAATTTGACGGGTGAACAAGGGTAGGAGGAATTCACTGGTTTCCATCAGTTGTATTCCAGGTTCATTGATTTCTATCAATGGAACCGCCTAATTAGAAGGGAAGAAAATGATTTGACAAATGATAGGAGAAAACTGGCTTTATGCAAATCATACCTGAGCTCTACCGACCAAATGTACACTTAAGTGTTAGGTTGCCATTTGAGTCCACCATAGTGTCATCTTGCCAATACATTCAAAGTATTGACCATTCGTGGCTGTAACTTTTCATGTTGCAGATGTTTTGAAAGACGAGTGAGTTACGAAGTTTAGGGTTACGAGTCTATCCTCAACATGCTCGCCTGTGGCACATGAAGACGAAGGACTCCATGCTGTCTATGTTTATTCGTTGTGAAACTCTGATAATATGCTAGCCTTGTGCTATGCAATTTGTAATACTTTATGTAAATTCTGGATCATACGATGTAATAAAGACCTTTGTTTCTTGGTATTACATCTTGTACTGTGTGTGCTAGCGATTGATCCAGGGACTAGCACATATACGCACAGAGATCGGCACCTTAAAAGGGTGAGGTCGCTACAGGCGCGGCCAAGAGGGGGGGCACGCCCAGCTATGGGGTCGGCCCCTCGGGACCCCTCCGACGCCGCCCTTTCGCCTATATAATCCTCCAGATGCGGAAACCCTAAATAACCCGACGATATTCCACGAAGAGTTCCGTAGCCGCCGCCATCGTGAAGACAAGTTTCGGGGGACAGAATCTCTGTTCCGACACGCCGCCGGAACGGGGAATTGCCCCCGGAGTCATCTCCATCGCCATCTTCATCGTCGTTGCTGTCTCCCATGATGAGGAGGGAGTAGTTCTCTCCCGAGGCTGAGGGTGATACGTCTCCAACGTATCCATAATTTCTGTCGTTCCATGCTTGTTTTATGACAATACTTACATGTTTTGCTTGCACTTTATGATGATTTCATGCATTTTCCGGAACTAACCTATTAACAAGATGCCATAGTGCCAGTTCCTGTTTTCTCGCTGTTTTTGGTTCCGAGAAAGGCTGTTCGGGCAATATTCTCGGAATTGGACGAAATCAACGCCAAACCTCCTATTTTTCCCGGAAGGCTCCGAACACCGAAGAAAAGTCGGAGAGGGGCCGAGAGGGCCACCACACCATAAGGCGGCGCGGCCTGGCCCGGGCCCGCGCCGGCCAATGGTGGGGAGCCCCGTGTGCCCCCCGCGCCGCCTCTTCGCCTATAAAATCCCTTTCGACCTAAAAACACCGTACCTTTTGACGAAACTCCGGAAAGACTCCGTGGGCGCCGCCGCCATCGCGAAACTCCAATTCGGGGACAGAAGTCTCCGTTCCGGCACCCCGCCGGGACGGGCAAGTGCCCCGGAAGCCATCTCCATCAACGCCACCGCCTCCATCATGCTCCGTGAGTAGTTCCCCCATGGACTACGGGTTCTAGCGATAGCTATGTCGGTATACTCTCCTCCATGTACTTCAATACAATGATCTCATGAGCTGCCTTACATGATTGAGATCCATCCGATGTAATCGGTGTTGTGTTTGTTGGGATCCGATGGATGATACATTATGATTAGTCTATCTATAAAGTTTGTGAAGTTATTGTTGCTGCAATCTTGTTATACTTAATGCTTGTCACTAGGGCCCGAGTGGCATGATCTTAGATTTAAGCTCTATACTTATTGCTTAGATTGTATCTACAAGTTGTATGCACATGTCGCTGTCCGGAACCAAAGGCCCGAAGTGACAAGAATCGGGACAACCGGAGGGGTGGCGGTGATGTGAGGATCGCATGTTTTCACCAAGTGTTAATGCTTTGCTCCGGTACTCTATTAAAAGGAGTACCTTAATATCCAGTAGATTCCCTTGAGGCCCGGCTGCCACCGGCTGGTAGGACAAAAGATGTTGTGCAAGTTTCTCATTGCGAGCACGTACGACTATAATTGGAAAACATGCCTACATAATTAATAATCTTGATGTTCTATCTTAATGCTTTGATTCCTGTCAATTGCCCGACTGTAATTTGTTCACCCAACACTTGTTATTGGAGAGTTGCCACTAGTGTAGATAGCTGGGAACCCCGGTCCATCTTTCATCATCATATACTCGTTCTACATGTCATTGGAAGTAGTATCAACTATCTTCCGGTGCCATTGCTCTCATATTGCTATTATCGCCGTTGTGTTACTCGTTACTATTGCTCTCATATCATCGCTACTTTCACATCACCCTTGTTGCTAGTGCTTTTCCGGTGCAGCTGAATTGACAACTCAGTTGTTAAGGCTTATAAGTATTCTTTACCTCCCCTTGTGTCGAATCAATAAATTTGGGTTTTACTTCCCTCGAAGACTATCGCGATCCCCTATACTTGTGGGTCATCAAGACTGTTTTCTGGCGCCGTTGCCGGGGAGGCATAGCTCTACTCATAAGTTCACCTGGGGAGTACACTCTACCTTTCTCTCTGTTTTTATTTTGTTTTATTTTGTTTTGCTTAGTTTACTTTTGTCTAGTTTATTTGTGCTTAGTTTACTATTGTCTAGTTTATTTTTGTCTTGTTTTATTTGTCTCATATACCCAAAAATCCATAAAATTTTGAAAAATCGAAAAATTAAAAACTGCTACTATGGGAGAACCTACAACCTACTTGGAGCTTATAGAATGTTATAATAATTATAGAGAATCAAGAACTGGTAGAATAATGAGTGCTATGATAGAAAAATTGAATACAATTGCTAGAATCTTGCTTAGACGCCATGATATAAACTGTTGCTCTCAACAGGATACTAAACATCTTAAAATTCAATGTGGCTTTAGTGAGGAATTTTTAATTACGAACTATAATCGGAATTGCTATATTCATTATGGGTTCGAAGAGGTAGAACAATTTGTCTTATTTATGGGAGCCTCCGAGATAGAATCCTTCATGGTTGAGAATTATGAAACTTGTGTTGTTTGTAAGGACCTTAAAGATTATGTCTCTACTATCCTTAATTCTTGCATAGAATGCTACAGAGTAGGAATCCTTATATCCTTGATTATAAAGAGAGACACATTAATGCACAAGAATGCACTCACAATTTGCAGGAACCGGTGGAAGAAGAAATTGATGAACCTGAAAGCTCATTGGATGAAAAAGAAGAGGAGAGCGACGAACAAAAGGAGGAAGAATGGATTAGCTACCCATGTCAACCTTCTAATGAGAGTAACTCTTTATCTCTTACACTATTTGATTGTCCTCCATGCTCACCGGAAGAGGTTGAATGTTATGTTCCTGTGGATTCTCTTGAAATAGTACCTATGAGTAATACTTGTGAGAATGATTGTGCTACTGTTATCTATGATAATCCAAGCTACTTTGATAAATCTTATGATAATGCTTTGTTTGTGCCTGATGTCGAAATGCATGGTACTAAAGAATTTTGTTTGGCAAATGTCTATGATAAAGCTCTAGATGATGGTCCTATGTTACTTGATAATATTAATTGTACTACTAATGAAAATGGGATTGGAGAGTTCTTGACTTATTCTATGAGTCCCATATCTATTGAGATTGATCAACTACCTTGTTATATTATTAATAAAAGTAAGTTTGAAAGTTTTAATTCCACTATTCTTGAACTTGATAAAAATTATGTGTTTAGAAATCATGAAAAGTATGCTGCATGTGATAGTTATATTGTTGAGTTTGTTCATTAAGCTACTGAAAATTATTATGAGAGAGGAAAATATGGTGGTAGAAATTTTCATGGTACTAATACACCTCTCTATGTGCTTAAAATTTTGAAGTTACACTTGTTCTGTCTTCCTAGGCTTGTTACTTTGCTTTTCATGAACTTGTTTATTTACAAGATTCCTATGCATAGGAAGCATGTGAGACTTAAATGTGTTTTAAATTTGCTATTTGATGCTCTCTTTTGCTTCAAATACTATTTCTTGGGAGTGCATCATTAAAACTGCTGAGCCCATCTTAACGGCTATAAAGAAAGCAACTTCTTGGGAGATAACCCATGTGTTATTTTGCTACAGTAATTTGTTTTATATTTGTGTCTTGGAAGTTTTTTACTACTGTAGCAACCTCTCCTTATCTTAGTTTTGTGTTTTGTTGTGCCAAGTGAAGCCTCTAATCGAAGATTGATACTAGATTTGGATTTCTGCGTAGAAACAGATTTCTATCTGTCACGAATCTGGGCTGTTTTCTCTGTAGGTAACTCAGAAAAATATGCCAATTTACGTGCGTGTTCCTCAGATATGTACGCAACTTTCATTAGTTTTGAGTTTTCTGATTTGAGCAACGGAAGTATTTTATTAAAATTCGTCTTTACTGGCTGTTCTGTTTTGGCAGATTCTGTCTCTGTTTTTTGCATTGTCTCTTGTTGACTTTAAGCGAGGTTTTATAGACGTAGAGGGCTGTAGCTAATGTTTTATTGAGTTCTTGCAATATGCCACTACAGGACCAAGGTGGATTCAATTTTTTTTGAGTACTAACCCCTCTAATGAAGTTTATGAGAAGTTTGGTGTGAAGGAAGTTTTCAAGGATCAAGAGAGGAGGATGATATATGATCAAGAAGAGTGAAAAGTCTAAGCTTGGGGATGCCCCCGTGGTACATCCCTGCATATTTCAAGAAGACTCAAGCGTCTAAGCTTAGGGATGCCCAAGGCATCCCCTTCTTCATCAACTTATCGAGTTCCTCCCCTGAAACTATATTTTTATTCGGTCACATCATATGTGCTTTACTTGGAGCGTCTGTGTGTTTATTTTTCATTTTGTTTATGTTTGAATAAATTCGGATCCTAGCAATCCATGTTTGGGAGAGAGACACGCTCCGCTTTTTCATATGAACACTTGTTCTTCGTTTTACTTTTAATGTTCAATGAATAAAAGTTGGAAGCTACAATATTTATCTTTATTTGGTTGGGAAAAGAAAATGCCTCATATGTCTTGGATAATTTGACACTTGGCAATTGTTTTGAGCTCTCAAGTAGATCATGATTAAGTTTTTTTCATGTAGTTTAAACCTATTAGTGGAGAACTACTGAAGAGCTTGTTGAAATTGGTTTGCATAATTGATCTCTCTTAAGGTCTAGATATTTTCTGGTAAAAGTGTTTGAGCAACAAGGAAGACAGTGTAGAGTATTATAATGCTTGCAATATGTTCTTATGTAAGTTTTGCTGTACCGGTTCATACTTGTGTTTGCTTCAAACAACCTTGCTAGCCTAAACCTTGTATCGAGAGGGAATACTTCTCATGCATCCAAAATACTTGAGCCAACCACTATGCCATTTGTGTCCACCATACCTACCTACTATGTGGTATTTCCCGCCATTCCAAAGTAAATTGCTTGAGTGCTACCTTTAAAAAATTCAAAATTTATCACCTCTGATTTGTGTCAATGTTTTATAGCTCATGAGGAAGTATGTGGTGTTTATCTTTCAATCTTGTTGGGCAACTTTCACCAATGGACTAGTGGCTTCATCCGCTTATCCAATAATTTTGCAAAAAGAGCTGGCAATGGGATTCCCGAGTCCCAAATTAATTAACCAAAATAGACACTCCTCCATGGTATGTGATTGTTGGACGGCACCCGAGGATTCGGTTATCCATGGCTTGTGTAAGCAAAGGTTGGGGGAGTGTCATCATCATAATAAAACTAAAATAAAAGGGCACTCCTTCATGGTATGAGATTGTTGGCGGGCACCGAGGATTCGGTTAGCCATGGTTTGTGAAAGAAAGGTTGGAAGGAGTGCCACCCAAAAATAAAAATAATTCATGGGAGCCGCTCTTGAAGGTTTGTCTGGCAAGGGGGTTAGAGTGTCCACTACCATTCGTTGACAACAACAAACAGCTCTCAAAACTTTACTTTTATGCTCTCTATATGTTTTCAAAACCAAAGCTCTAGCACAAATATAGCAATCGATGCTTTCCTCTTTGAAGGGCCATTATTTTACTTTATGTTGAGTCAGTTTACCTACTTCCTTCCACCTTAGAAGCAAACACTTGTGTCAACTGTGCATTGATTCTTACATACTTTCATATTTGCATTCATCATATTACTTTATGTTGACAATTATCCATGAGATATGCATGTTGAAAGTTGAAAGCAATCGTTGAAACTTATATCTTCCTTTGTGTTGCTCCGATGCCTTTACTTTGAACTTATTGATTTATGAGTTAACTCTTATGCAAGACTTTTGATACTCGTCTTGAAGGTATTATTCATGAAAAGTTTTGCTACATGTTATCTACTTGTTAGCAACTATAGATCATTGCCTTGAGTCACTTCATTCATTTCATATGCTTTGTAATAGTATGATCAAGGTTATGTAAGTAGCATGTCACTACAGAAATTATTCTTTTTATCGTTTACCTGCTCGGGACGAGCAGGAACTAAGCTTAGGGATGCCGATACGTCTCCAACGTATCCATAATTTCTGTCGTTCCATGCTTGTTTTATGACAATACTTACATGTTTTGCTTGCACTTTATGATGATTTCATGCATTTTCCGGAACTAACCTATTAACAAGATGCCATAGTGCCAGTTCCTATTTTCTGCTGTTTTTGGTTCCAGAAAGGCTGTTCGGGCAATATTCTCGGAATTGGACGAAATCAACGCCAAACCTCCTATTTTTCCCGGAAGGCTCCAGAACACCGAAGAAGAGTCGGAGAGGGGCCAGAGGGCCACCACACCATAAGGCGGCGCGGCCTGGCCTGGGCCCGCGCTGGCCTATGGTGGGGAGCCCCCAGGTGCCCCCCTGCGCCGCCTCTTCGCCTATAAAATCCCTTTCGACCTAAAAACACCGTACCTTTTGACGAAACTCCAGAAAGACTCCAGGGGCGCCGCCGCCATCGCGAAACTCCAATTCGGGGGACAGAAGTCTCTGTTCCGGCACCCTGCCGGGACGGGCAAGTGCCCCCGGAAGCCATCTCCATCAACGCCACCGCCTCCATCATGCTCCGTGAGTAGTTCCCCCATGGACTACGGGTTCTAGCAGTAGCTATGTCGGTATACTCTCCTCCATGTACTTCAATACAATGATCTCATGAGCTGCCTTACATGATTGAGATCCATCTGATGTAATCGGTGTTGTGTTTGTTGGGATCCGATGGATGATACATTATGATTAGTCTATCTATAAAGTTTGTGAAGTTATTGTTGCTGCAATCTTGTTATACTTAATGCTTGTCACTAGGGCCCGAGTGGCATGATCTTAGATTTAAGCTCTATACTTATTGCTTAGATTGTATCTACAAGTTGTATGCACATGTCGCTGTCCGGAACCAAAGGCCCCGAAGTGACAAGAATCGGGACAACCGGAGGGATGGCGGTGATGTGAGGATCGCATGTTTTCACCAAGTGTTAATGCTTTGCTCCGGTACTCTATTAAAAGGAGTACCTTAATATCCAGTAGATTCCCTTGAGGCCCGGCTGCCACCGGCTGGTAGGACAAAAGATGTTGTGCAAGTTTCTCATTGCGAGCACGTACGACTATAATTGGAAAACATGCCTACATAATTAATAATCTTGATGTTCTATCTTAATGCTTTGATTCCTATCAATTGCCCGACTGTAATTTTTTCACCCAACACTTGTTATTGGAGAGTTTCCACTAGTGTAGATAGCTGGGAACCCCGGTCCATCTTTCATCATCATATACTCGTTCTACATGTCATTGGAAGTAGTATCAACTATCTTCTGGTGCCATTGCTCTCATATTGCTATTGCATTGTGCTGTGTTACTTGTTACTATTGCTCTCATATCATCTGCTACTTTCACATCACCCTTGTTGCTAGTGCTTTTCCAGGTGCAGCTGAATTGACAACTCAGTTGTTAAGGCTTATAAGTATTCTTTACCTCCCCTTGTGTCGAATCAATAAATTTGGGTTTTACTTCCCTCGAAGACTATCGTGATCCCCTATACTTGTGGGTCATCAGAGGGCTCTACCGGTAGCTATGTGGTTCATCTCTCTCCCATGGTGTGATCTTTATGTGATCATGAGCTTTGTATCACTATTAATCTATGTGTTACTCTGGTGATGTTATAAAAGTAGTCTATTCCTCCTCCATGATGTAAAGTTGACAGTGTGTGCATCATGTAGTACTTGGCGTAGGTTATGATTGTAATCTCTTGTGGATTATGAAGTTAACTATTACTATGATAGTATTGAAGTGATCTATTCCCCCTTTCATAGCTATTGTTGACAGTGTGTATGCTATGTTAGTACTCGGTCTAAATTGCAATGGTATTGTCTTGGATTATGATTTGATGAGGATATCCCTATGAGTGGTGTTTGTCAAGTACTTGATGAACTTTGAGTGGAGCTTTTGTAGCCACTACATGATTAGTGATTCCAATAGGAGAGTAATTCAGAGTAGCACAAGTGAAGAGAAGTTATTTATTTATGTGATCATTGTTGAGAGTGTCCACTAGTGAAAGTATGATCCCTAGGCCTTGTTTCTAAGCATTGAAATTAAACACCGTTTCCAACAAGTTCTGTTACATGTTTGCTTGCTGCCATCTTTATTTCAGATTGCAATTACTATTTACAATCATCCATATTATTTGTATTTCACTATCTCTTCGCCGAACTAGTGCACCTATACATCTGACAAGTGTATTAGGTGTGTTGGGAACACAAGAGACTTCTTGTATCTTGATTGCAGGGTTGCTTGAGAGGGATATCTTTGACCTCTACCTCCCTGAGTTCGATAAACCTTGGGTGATTCACTTAAGGGAAACTTGCTGCTGTTCTACAAACCTCTGCTCTTGGAGGCCCAACACTGTCTACAGGAATAGAAGCGTGCGTAGACATAAGTCTTTCACATAGTTTTCTTGAGAGATGAAGGTGCCTTTTGCAAGTTGCCTCACTTGGAAGACAAGAAAGAACTTCAACTCTCCCATGATGGACATCTCAAATTTCCTAGTCATCAATAGCTCAAAAGATTTGTTATGATTGGGGTTAGTTCCACCAAAGATAACATCATCAACATATATTTGACATATAAATAGGCCACAACCTCTAACCCGCTTGGTGAAAAGGGTGGAATCGATCGTACCCATGCAAAACCCATCATGTAGTAAGAAATCTCTAAGGAACTCATACCAAGCCCGTGGAGCTTGCTTGAGACCGTAGAGTGCCTTATGGAGTATATACACATGGTTGGGTCGACGTGGGTCTTCGAAACACGGGGGTTGAGCCACATATGCAGTTTCTTTTAGGGGACCATTAAAAATGCACTTTTCACATCCATTTGATATAGTTTGAAATTCTGGAAAGATGCAAATGCAAGCAAAAGACGAATAGCTTCAAGACGTGCTACCGGCGCAAAGGTATCCTCAAAATCCATACCTTCTATTTGGGCAAACCCTTGCGCCACTAACCTTGCTTTATTTCTTATGACAATGCCATTCTCATCTTGCTTGTTCTTGAATACCCATTTGGTCCCAATGACATTGATGCGATGATCGTTGGGTCTCTCAACTAGAGACCATACTTCATTACGAGTGAAACACTCCAATTCTTCTTGCATGGCAATTACCCAATCTGGATCAACCAAGGCTTCATGTACCTTGAGTGGCTCAAAACTAGACACAAAAGCATGGTGTTGACAATAAGTGATAAGTAATGCATGGTGTCTACGAGTTACCACTCCTTTTGAGATGCTACCAAGGACTTGATCTACTTTCATGTCACTTGCCCTTGTAGCAGCCTTGATCTTCCGAATGGTTCCTTCATGATCAACAAAATCATCTCTTGCTAGTACTCGATCATGAGGGACAACTTGAGCTTGAACATGAGTTGAGGATGTTTCTTGGCCACCATCATGATCTTGCTCAGTCAGTTGAGGAGTTTCTTCTTTTTCTTTGGAATGTGGCTCATCTTGAATAGAGGATAAGTTTTGAGCTGCACTTGATGGTTCAGCTTGAGTTGAGCTAGGCTCTACTTGGGCTGAGCTTGATACTTCTATTCCATCACTTTGATCATCAGTATGAACTTCTGTGGGCCGGATGTATCCAATGCCCATAAGCTTGATGCTGGTAGAAGGATCATCATTACCTGCAGCACATGGAACAACTTGCTCCACTTGGGAGCCATTATCCTCCAAGAACACCACGTCACAAGATACTTCAATAGTCCCAGTGGACTTATTGTAGTATCTATAGGCGTGGGAGTTCTCCACATATCCAACATATGTACCCTCTATAGTTCTAGTTTCAAATTTACCGAGCTTTCCTTTATTGTTCTTAACAAGACATTTGCATCCAAAGACACGAATGTACATGACATTAGGCTTGTTACCTGTGAGAAGCCCGTATGGAGTTTTATTATGTAGGGGGCGAAGGAAGAGCCGGTTGGAGTAGTGGACAACTGTAGAGATGGCTTCTCCCCAAAAGTTATGGGGTGAATTGAATTCACTCAACATAGTTCTTGCCATCTCAATAATAGTCCGGTTCTTCCTTTCAACAACACCATTTTGTTGAGGGGTGTATGGAGCTGAAAAATCATGCTTGATCCCCTCACCATCAAAAAACTCTTGCATAGTGTAGTTCTTGAACTCAGTGCCATTGTCGGTCCTTATCGCCTTGATCTCAGATTCATACATACGTTGAGCCTTCTTGGCGAAGATGATGAACTCTTTATGGGTCTCATCCTTAGACTTAAGGAGAAAGACCTAAGAGTATCTTGAGTAATCATCAACAATGACAAGTTTGTACTTTCTCCCACCAAGAGTATCATAATGTGATGGCCCAAAGAGATCCAAGTGAAGGAGCTCCAAAGGCCTAGAAGAGGTGACTATACTATTGATAGGATGTCTCTTCTTGAGTTGTTTTCCAGCTACACATGCACTCCAAACACGATCTTTCTCAAAAGAAATGCCGGTTAGTCCAATAATGTGCTCACCCTTTAGGAGTTGTTTAAGATTTCTCATATTGACATGACTAAGGCGACGATGCCACAGCCAACCTTCGTCATGTTTGGCCGCCATTAGACATGTGGACAGAGAGGGTCTCTCTTTCGAGAGGTCAACCACGTAACGATTGTTCTCCACATATCCAACAAATACCAATTTGAGGTTATCACTCCTAAAGACTTTCACACAATAATTAGTAAAATATGAATTATAGCCGGCATCTGCAAGGTGATATATAGAAACCAAGTTATAGCCAAGGGATTCAACAAGCATGACCGTCTCAAGGCACAAGTCCTTAGAGATTGTCACCTTGCCATACCCAAGTACCTTTCCCTTTGAATTGTCACCAAAGGTGGTGCTTGACTTCTTGTTAATATCCTCAATGAATTGGTCAACCACACCTCTTCCTCCGGTCATATGATTGGTGCATCCACTATCAAACACCCATTTTGGACCACCGGAGGAATACCGGTACAAAATCAAGTAGAGATTTTAGGAACCCATCAATTAATGGGTTCCTTTGTAATGGCAACAAGATCTTTTAGTACCCAAATTGAGTACCCTCTATAAGCATAGCCATTACGAGGGCCAACATATTTATCATAAACATCACCATAATAATCAACAAATAAATCATAGTGATTGTTAGCTCCCGTACAGTCACCACTAGTGGCTTTGCCCTTTGAGGCTTTGCCAACATTAGTGACCTTCTTGTTCTTCTCTTGAGCGGATTTATCCTTCTTGGAGTTGTTCTTATTGTAGGGCTTGGGAGCATACCCAAGTCCAAAATTTTGATTGTTTGACCTTTCCTTACTCAAAAGGTCATACAATCCCATCTTATTCTTGGTGGTGGTGAACTTGGCAAGTTCCTTTGTCAACCTAACATTTTCCTCAAGAATAGTTGCTTGCTCACAAGCCGATTCATTAGGATGATAGTTGAGATCATATTTGGTCACCAAAGATTCAAGATATGCATTGGTCTCAACATGAAAAGATAATTCCTCTTGTAAATGAACATGTTCCTCAACAAGTTTAGCATGCTCATAAGTAAATGAGGTGGAGGAACTAGCAACATTTTCAGCAATAATGGAATCATTCATTGATCCAAGAGCCTTTTGTAGGTTTCTTGAAGTAGATCATGGTTCTCTCCAAGTTTCTTGAGATCATCCCTAGCAAGCTTGTTAGCTCTTTCAAGATGGTCAAGATCACTAGTGAGAGAAGCATGAGCAACTTCAAGCTCCTTCTATGAAGCATCGAGCTCTTGGGCCAATAGTTGAGCCCTTTCAATAGTTTCAAGGTCCTTAACTTTATCTAGTTCAAAAGTTTCAATTTGTTGCTTAAGGCCTTGAGATGTGCACCTTTCGGTTTTTAGCTCGTGTCTTAGGAGATTGAATCTCCGTTCTTTATCATTCAAATGATATTCTAATTCCTCAATGGACTCGTCCTTTTCTTTGAGGGAGTCTATCAAGAAATCAAACTTGACAAGAGCATCACCACGAAGAGTGCATCTTACTTTGTAAAGTTCCTTAAGCATAGCTAACTCTTCTTGATTTTCAATTTCATCATCAAGAACACTAGATAGAGAAGGTGGGGATTCCATTACCTTTGTTGCTCTTGCCATTAGACAAGAGCCGATGATCATAGAAGAGGGAGAGTCATCAGAGTCATCACCATAAGTTGTTATTGCCATGAAGGAAGAACCAACATCATTCTCCGTGGAGTAATCCTTGGAGTATTCATATGTGAAGAGTGACCCAGGTTTGGAGAAAGCCAAACCAGCCACTCTGGCCTCCTTCCCCTCATCATCATCTTCTTCTTCTTCTTCTTCATCGGAGGTGTACTCAGCCCCAACAAAGGCTCTTCCCTTGTTCTTCTTGTATCGATCATTGATTGGGTTTGGCTTCAATCTTGGCTTGACTCCTTTGACAAACTTTGGCTTTTCTACCCTTTTCTCATAAGGGCACTCATTTGCAAAGTGACCATCTTCATCACAGTTGTAGCACGTTCTCTTCTTATTCTCATTGTGGAACATTGGAAACTTCGCCTTCTACTTCTTAGCAAAGAAGGAAAAGTCTGTCGCGATGTCACTAGTTGATGTCATCTCTTCATCTTCTTCAATTTCATAAACTTCTTCTCTTTCATGGTCAGCTCTAGCCTTCAGGGCAAGGTTGTGTGAGGATTCATCAACACGGTTCATCGCCATGAGCCTTTCTCCTGTCTTGGCCATGTTTTTATTGGCTGCCACATAGGAGACTAGGTCATCTGCGTTCAGATCAGCTTTCTTGGTAAGGATTTTCATGTTGAGTGCAAGGTTGGTGTCCTTTTGCTTGACTTCAATCATGGCAATGACCTTGGACTTTATGAATTATTCATTCATCTCAAAACCATCGTTGTATTTTTCACATCCAAGGCCCTTTACCTTCACTCTAATAGCACCAAGCCTTCCACCTAATCTTCTCACGTGCAGAAGCATTGAGTTGACAGTTGTAAAATTCGGTGGAGGTCAACCGAATGGGATCTTGTGGCTTCCGGTCTAATCATGAACATAGTCGCCTCAGTCTTTCCTGACTCATAGAGAGCTTCTTAGATCAGATCGGTTCCCTCTTGAAGTACTACAATCCGATCCCACAACTCTTTAGCGGAGTCGATGTCATTGACTTGATCAAGGAGCTTGCGATTGATGCCACTCTTAATCTTGTCACGTGCAGAAGCATTGAGTTGACGGTTGTAAAATTCGGTGGAGGTCAACCGAATGGGATCTTGTGGCTTCTGGTATCCATTGACAATGATCTCCCACAACTCCACACTGCAGCTGCGAATATGAGACTCCATAGAGGATTTCCAAAAAGGAAAGTGAGTTCCATCAAAATGGGGAACATTCCCACTATGGTTTATATGAGGCATGGGAGAAGTGTTTTTGGGATAGTCATGATTGACTTCATGGAAACTTTCCGGAGGGACCGAAGCCCCACTAGAAGTCCCACTAGTCAGGTTCTTAAGCATGGCATTCATTTGTGCCATTTGGCTTTGGAGTTCATCCTCCTTCAACTTTTTCTCAGCATCATATGCCAAGAATCTGGTTTTCATCTCCTTAACCGAAAGGTTAGAATTTTCATCCAGACCCTCGAATAGTTTATCCATGTCACCCCTAAGGCTAAGGAGCTCTTAAAAAGAGTCCAGGCTTTGATACCAATTGGAAGTTCAGAGATGGTAAACCTAGAGGGGGGTGAATAGGTTTCTACAAATTTTAATTCTTTCTTTGCAATATTAGGCTTTGCGGAATATAAAGGTGAGCCTAATGCAAACTAGGTGAGGCAACCTATATGATGATACAAGTAACTCAAGCACGAAGGCTCTCACATGCAGTTATATCACAAGTAAGGAGTTCGGTTAGAGATAACCGATAGCACGCGGAGATGAGGGTTTATTCTCGTGTTCCCTTCCTTCGCAAGAAGGTACGTCGCGTTTGGAGGGGTGGAGGTCCCACGAAGGATTCCCCAACGCCACGAAGGCTCACCCTATTCTCCGGAGCCTATCCCACGAAGGAATAGCTCACTCACTTGTGGTAGACTTTGAGGTAGCCTCCAAACCTTCACAATCTTGTCAGGAGCAAATCCACAGCCCAGATGCTTCCGGACCTCTTTTGCCCACCTAGGGTTTCCAAGGAACCCTAGAGAGCAAGTATATCGATGAGTACAAGGGGAATAAGATTTGGCTCGGTGGAACAATAGATCAGGCCCTCCTCTATCTTTTCCCTGGAGGGATTCGATTTTGGGTGGAGGAGGAGGAAGATCTGAGGCTTTAGGTGTTTCTAACAATGGAGTATGAGAGAGAGAGCTCAAAAACATATTGTAGTGTAGTGCCTAACTGTTCAGAGATAGGAGAAGGGGTATTTATAGTGTCACTTGAAATATGGCCGTTGCAACTTGACACCTCAGCAAATTCTTCGAGGAGCCCAGTCAACCAGGCCTGGAACCGGGCCGCTGACCGGATCATCCGGTCCTGACCGGAGCTGGGACCGGACCTTGACCGGGGAAAGATTTGTCGCGCAGTACATGGTGTCCGGAGCGTACGGTACACAACCCGGTCCGACCGGGCGGGTGACCGGCCAGGCCGGGCCAGCACCGGGCGGAGGGAAAAACTGACTGGATTGTGCCCGATGTGCACCGGTCCTGGGGCCGGTCGGCGCCGGGCCACCCGGTGCCACGCCCGGTTTGACCGGGCCTGGGATCGGCCAGATGCTGACGAGGCCTTCTTCATTTTTGTCGAAGTGGGGGGGGTCTCCCTTTACCTTCTTGTTCCATTGATACACTGTAATAACCTAGAACATACTAACAACGAAGGGTAGATTTAGAAATGGGATGTGCATTTCATCGCAAAACAGGGGAAATTTTCGCGCCTTATTGCAACTAAACCTAAGAGGGATCGAGGTTCTCTCTCATTTTGTAATTAGGGTTAGGCAAGGTGAGTTAGTGAAATTTCGACATGATCTCTTTTGTATCTTGTTGATTTGGGAATTGATTTCATTTGACAAGTAATATTGCATTGAGAATATTAAACAATAAGCAATAATGAATATAGAAATTGAATTCACAATTTAAATACAACTTATGAATTCAAATGACTTTGAATTCAAATTGAATATTAAATACAACAATTATTCAGGAATATAAAAATTACATAAACCAAAAGCTCATAATCAAAACTTGAGCTTTATTGATATCACAACACAATTTACATTGTCTTTACAATATTCTTGATACAAGAATTAAAGGAAAATAAACAGAAATGAAAATAAAGATTACAATATTGATCCTAAACTAAAAACCTAGACTAAATGACTTGAAGTATATCTCCATGGTCATATTCATCTTCAAAACCTGCAAAACAACACAACAAGTACTAGCCAGGGGGTTAGTGTTAGCCAAGAATTCAGTTTGGACAGAAACAAGTGTCCTGCACACTTGTGCATGTCCAAAACCTTGGACAGCACAGGATAAGGGCAACAGCAGACCAAACCTGAGCACCACAGGGCTCAAGTTTCAGCATATGAGAGCACACAGCTCATGTGTGCTGAGCAAGCCATAGCAAGGCCATGCACTGGCCTAGTCACCAAAGCAAGCCAGGCCTGTGTAGCATTGCAAGAACAGAAGTAGAGATGATATAAAAGAGCACAAATCCTAGAAACAGTGCACAGTCGACCAGATAAGGATTCACAAGGTGTCGAGGGTGCTCCTCGGCAATGCCCTCCGATAGGGGCTTAGGGTTGGTGGAATCCTGCAGGCTGACACGAGACATCGGTTCACAGACAAGCGGGGAGAGCGATTTACCCAGGTTCGGGGCCCTCGATGAGGTAAAACCCTTACGTCCTGCCTGTCTGTTCTTGATTATGATGATAATGGGTTACAATGGGGTGCCGAATAGTTCGGCTGAGATCTCATCGAGTTGGCTAAGCGCTAAGGTAGCCTAGCTTTAAGCTTCTGCTGGCTAAGATTGCTAAGATTGGTTGTTGTCCCTTGACAGCCCCTCTCCTGGCCTTTATATAGGAGGCCAGGTCTCAAGAGGTCTAATCGAGTACGACTGGGTTTACAGTAGATCTATCTCTAAGCTTTCCTTGTTCGGATCCTTCTGTGTCTTGTATTTCAAGGAATCTTCCGCCGCATCTCCCTTGGTGGCTCATCTTGTCGTCGAGTGCCTTCATGGGCCTCCAACTAGGAAATATAAGGTAGGGCAACATTGGTTACCCGAAGGGTAATGCCCATGTCAGTAGCCCCCGAGTGTCTAGCCGAAGGTAGTTCGGGTAGAGACTAAAGCATGCCTCCTCCCAAGGTTCTTCTCCTTGACTGTTCTTGTTCTTCTTGAATCTGCATCATCTTCTTCTGTCGGGTGCGCGTCAGCGCTCCTGATGGGAGTAGCCCCCGAGTCTAGGTACGGATGCTTGTAATCCGTGCGTAGACTCAAGTTGAACCACTCGAACATTTTACTCTGCCGAAGTTTTTCTGTAAGTCTCCGTATCCATCCGATATATTTTTCCACATGCAAGGGATGATAAGTAACGTGCCCAACTTTTGTTGGTTAACTGCCGATGGCAAAACAACGTTACCCTACACAGAATCAAGTCCCCGGGCATGATCCTGGAGTGCAAAAAAGTTCTATCGGGTGCGCGTCCAGCGCTCCCAATGGGAGTAGCCCCCGAGTCTGGGCACGGGTGCTTGTAACCGGGTGCAGACTTGAGTCGAACAATTGGCCCTTCCTTCAAACCCCTCTTTTTTTTTCTTCGAGTCTTCATTTTATCGGGTGCGCGTCAGCGCTGCCGATGGGAGTAGCCCCCGAGTCTAAGCGCGGATGCTTCACAGTCTGTGCTTAGACTCAAATCTTTCATCCGATAACTTTTCATTTTTCTTTCGAATGCTTTTAGCATTTTTCATGACGTCATCGATGACGCTCTACTGATATCTTGATTCTGACTGACAGGACGTAACCTGCTGGGCCTATTCTCTCTCTGTCCGGCCCTTTCCGCAGAGTCACCGAGGCGTCTCCTCGATTTCTGCAACCTTCAATAGAAAAGATTACTGAATGGACCGGAGGCAACGACACGTGCCCCACTCAATTCTCAAGTCCCTCTTAAAATCTCCAAAGGTCGAAAAAATCCCTAATCCTCTTCCACATTTTCTGTAGCATCTCCTCGTTCTCCTTCTTCTTCCTCCCTTTGCTGCTGCTGCGCCGCCACCACTACTTTTCCGATTTTCCCCGGATCTCACAATGGTGAAGAAGAAGGGTGTTACCGCCACCGCCAGTTCTACTAGCGGAGGCGCCGCCGCCAAATCCTCCTCGACTCTTCCGAAGGGGAGCGCCCCGAGTGCTCCTCTCCCAACTCCGGCGCCGCCAGCGCCGCCAAGTTCGGTGACCAGGCCCGGAGATTGGGTAGCATCAACCGTCACCAAGCGTGACGAAAAAAGATCCCGAAGCCTGGGATTAATCTCCTCCGACGAGGGGAATGTGATCTTTCCAGGTGCGATTTCTCGGCCTAATCCCCCTGCTGGCTTTACCGTGATGTTCTTATCGTTCCTATATCGAGGTCTTTCGCTTCCCGCTCATGAATTCCTCCTCCATCTCTTGCGAACTTACGAAATCCAATTATGGCAACTCACTCCCAACTCGATCCTCCACGTTGCTGTGTTCATCACCCTTTGCGAGGCGTTTCTGGGTATCAAACCTCATTTCGGGTTGTGGAAAAAGATCTTCTATGTGAAGAGATACAACATTAGTAATGGATTCTTTGTCACCGGAGGAGTGGGGTTCGTAGCCCGTTCGGAGGTTAATTACTTCAATTTCCCAATGCGAGAATCTGTGCAAGGGTGGAGGCTGAAGTGGTTTTACGTCAAGGACTCCCTATCACCCGAATCTCAACTTCCTTGCTTTGCCGATGTCTTCGAAGCCAAGCCCAAGATTTCCTGGAAGAACATTCTCTCACCCGACGAAAAAGTAATAGCCGATGAATTATTTGCCAAATTTCTTCGAATCAAAGAGGCCGATGGCCAAACTATGGTTGGCACAGAGGTGGCAGCGGTGTTCTTGAAACGTCGAGTACAACCAGTCATGGCCAGAGTGCACCCGATGTGGTTGTACTCAGGCCCAAAGGATGAAACCAGGATTAATGCTGCCGAACTGTCAGAAAAGGAGTTACTTGACGAAGTCCGTCGCCTTACTTCCTTTAGCCAGGAAGACTCGATCCCGTTGATATCTTCTTACACTCCTCTCGATACTGATCATCCGCCACCAGAGGTAACTTCCTTTTGATGTCCTTACTATGCTATTTTCACTCGGCTAATATGATTGCTTTTATTCTTACTTGTTCTTCTTTTCGATAGGCCCCCATAGCCTCTGGAAACTCACATGATTCGCCAAATGATACTTCTGAGGGAAGAGGCTCCTCAGTTCCTGCTGATTTTCCCACTGTCGAGCACACAGGCCCAGAGAGTGAGCGTGACGATCTGATAGATTCTGAAAATGTTCACACCGACCTTCCTCCTTCAGCCGATGATGCTTGCGATACAGAGGGATCAGTGCGCAACGATGACGCTGATCATGATGCCTTTGTTAATGCAGCTGTGGAGGCGACCAGGGCTTCGCCTGCGAAGAGGTCAACCGGCGGCTTTGCCGACGAAGACGATCTCTTCGATATGTAAGCACTTTCTTCCCTGGTGCCATAGCTTGTCCCTTTATTCTTCGCAGTTTTTTCACCTCTTCTGTCGATCATTCCCTTTTTACAGTGATGAAGGTTTCGCCGAGCCTCCACCTAAGAAGGCCAGGTCTGATGCTATTCCGCCGGCCGCTGCTGCCTCCGAAGCTTCGGCTCCTAAGGTGTCTCCCACGTCCCAGGCATCGACTGCTTCTTCCCTTTCCAAGGGAAGAGATGCTCCTGCCGCCACCACGACTCCTCCTTCTGTAAGTCCTTTTTGATTACGTCGTGGATTTCCTGAAATGTACCTTTTCTAACGATTCTTTGCAAAACATCCTTTTTCCCTTAAGGATCTTCGAGGTGTTATTTCCTCTTTGGAGGCCTTCGCTTCCCAGTTCACTTCTCTGGAAGCAGATAAGGTTCGACAGCAGAAGGAGGTCGAATCCTCTTCCTCGAAGCTGGAAGGCGCAGTCAAGATAGCTGCCAAGGCCCGCCAAGAAATTGATTCCCTGAAGGAGGAACTGGGTAAGCTGAAGGAAAAAATTGAAGGAGGAGGAGGCGTCGAGGTTGGCTGCCGAAGCTCAAGCAGCCGAAAAGGATGAACTCCTTCGCCAATCTTCACTAGCTTTGCTTGGTAATCCTTTCCACACTTTTCTGTTGATTATCATACTTCATGAATTCGATCTTTTGTTAACGATCTCTTTCCTTCTTCTCTCATGCAGAAACTGCCAACATCCCTGCCGCTGCCTTGGACAAAGTTCCAAACAATTCACCAGCAAACGGTGTGTCGATGGCTCTTGCCTCCCACCAGCTTACGCGGGAACTTCTTGAAAAGGGAAAAGGTGCCCTGGCGCGGATGCACTTGATGATTTTCCCCAAGATCAAGCAGGACAAAACCCTGGGGCAGCTGATTGATGCCTTCGCGGTTGACACCAAGGAGGTTATCGAGGTATTCAAGCGTACTTCGCACACCTATGGTGCCCTCCTTGCCTTCCAGCTTATGATGGGTTACGGCTTTAAGGGTGATATTGAAGAAATGACTAAGGAGCTGCCAAAAGAGCAAGACAGACAGTTTGTTGACTTAAGCGCTTTTAAAGCGTCTGCCCTTATTTGCGCTCGTCGGCTCCTGGAGCTAGTTTCGTCGAGGAAGTCATCGGCTGGACCCAGTTTATCGACCCAGACCCAAGCCCCTTGATTTTTGTAACAAACTTATGCTCGAGCTGATGTGAAACATTGTCCTGCTGCAAAACTTATGCTTGTAATAAACTCCGTGCTAGCGATGTTGCTAGCACACCTTTGTTATGATATTTCTGCTTGCACTTCTCCCGATGGGAGTTACTTTGGATGCTCGACTTGACTATATCCGTCATCCTTTTCAACGTTGTTTCCTGCAGGTTTTCCCAGTGCCCTCATTTGTCGAAGACTCTTCGGGTGTTCTTCCTGAGGGTGATCGGATCCAGCGTATGAAGGATCGGATCACTCAGATGGAAAAGGACCTGCGTAGCACTTATGCTTTAGCTGCTATTGTCATTAAGAAGAGCGAGATTGCATCCGAAGTGGAGCGGTACGCTCTTACTGAGCTGCATAAAGCTACCGAGAGTTTGAACTGTAAGCTTCCTGATTTCTTTGTCCTTTTGTCTACAACGCCTTGTCTGATCCTTTATTGATTCCCTTGCCAGTCATAGCTTTGAACCGTGCGGAAGAGAACAAGCGGATTCACGAGCGAGTGCATGCTTTAACCCAGCTGTCCTCATCTGAAGAGATCTTCTGGCGGGAACACTCGAAGGATTCGGCTGTCGCAAAATTTCAAGATCGGGTTCAGCAAGTCCACCATTTCTTCGACAAGTGCTACAAAGCTATGAGGGTGGTTTGGAAGACGATGTTCCCTTTAAACGCAGTTCCCCTACGCCGTCGTCTCTGATGTCTGAGTTTGGGAATGCCAAGAAGATTCAAGACTTGGTACGAGCGCTGGTTTTCGCAGGGGCCAGGTTGATGCTTGCCCTTGTGCTTGCACGGTACCCCTCGGCGGATCTGCTTGCTATTGCCAACGATGTTGGTGACTTCGATACTTTGTATCCGAAGGTTTTGCTTCCTGCCAATATAATCGTCGACAAGCTTGAAGGGCATTCAAGGGTACCTGAAGAAAGAGAAGCTCCACAAGGGTGATTTCGTGGATTAGGGTTGCTTTTGAAAATAGGTTAGTTTGACTGCTTTACCCAAGTGTTAGGATTGATGAGCCAAGAATTTTTATTCGGTAGATACATGTATATGTACTTTTACCGTAGTGGTGCCGTTGGCGATTTTTGAGGGAGCAAATCTTAATTGCCCGCTTAAGAATTTTTTGTATTCGTTGGTCAGCAAACTTTTGAGTGATCAGCTCGTGTTGCAGGTTTTGCTAAACCCGTTGTATGTGCAACTTTGCTTTCAACCGAAGTATGTTCCGACAGTCACTCCCGAATCTTTCGGGTGTAGTGGTTCTGCCGATGATCCCGTTGTTCATTGATATTTCCATAAGTAAAATATCGAACGTAGGTTGTGTTTATATGTGTTTCCACACTCTTGCTATTTACGGCACTCGTAGAGGCATCTATAGCTGACGGAAGGATTAACATCCTTGTTTGCTTTGTGTCTTTTAGCACTCGTAGAGGCTTTTTTTTACGAAGCACGTTCTTCTGCCGCGTGCTGGTGGTGCGGCTTAGACGTTTTGAAGTACTGCAATGCTCAGCAAAGGATCGAAACTTAGGTTCTCATTAATAAGTTAAGCACGAGACTAGAGGGCGAAAAAGGAAGGCCCTGTTTATATAAAGGGAAAAAATTAATGCTAATAAATTGCTTAAGCAAGGAAGGGGTTCTTCTCATCTTCTGGCTTTTTCACCACATTAGTGGTTGCCGCGGCGTTGTTGACTTCACCAGGGGTCTGGGCAATGATTGCCAGCGTCTTGTTGTCTCCTGCGCCTTCTATGCCGTCTGCTGCCGAAGCTTTTGTTGCCGAAGCTTCTGCTGCCGAGGCCTCTGCTGCCGAAGCTTCAGGAGCAAGGTCGGCTGGCTTCTTCTTGGTTTCCCTGACATGTTTTTCCTCCTAGATTTCTCGTATCGACAGCTTGGGCAGAGGGTCAACAATTTCTCGTTGTGGCCCAAACTTCGCAGCAATCCTTTGAAAGTCGCGATCACAATTGTCCGAGCGTGAGAAACTTCCATAGACTGTGATGTTCGTCCCGTTGTTCCCAGGCATTTTCAGCTTGAGGTATGCATAGTGTAGCACAGCCATGAACTTGGCATAAGCTGGTCTCCCGAGTATGGCGTGATACTGTGATTCCCAGTTCACTACCTCAAACTCGATCTTCTCCTTCCTGAAATTGTTGGTTTTGCCAAAGACGACGTTCAGGTAAACTTTGCCAAGAGAATAGCCCGGTGCGCTTGGGAGAATCCCATGGAAGCAGTGTATCTGTTTCTTCTAGCATCTTCATGGTGATCCCCATACTTTTGATTGTGTCGACGAATATCGGGTTTAATCCGCTTCCACCATCCATGAAAACTTTGCTCATCTTGAACCCCCCGATTTGTGCCTCGACTACTAAGGCAGCGTGTCCCGGTTTTGGTATGGTCATCGGGTGATCTGCTCGACTGAACGTAATGTTCTGAGAGGACCACTCGACGTACTCGGGGATGTTTGCCATAATTCTTTCTGCCAGGTTAATCTCTCGGGTGAGCTTCTTCATCTCTCTTCTTGAGACACCTGTCCTATGGATCATGCTCATCTGCCCCCGTGGTGGTGGAAACGCCTCGTTGGGTTGATGAGGTTGAGCCTGCTGGACTTGGTGCTGCGGTGGAGGTGGAGGTGGTGGTGGTAGCGGTTGCTGGCCTCCCCGCTCGGATGAGTTTATGCATGTCAATGAACCGCCGACAGTCCCCGAGCAGGTGACTCGACTTCGTTTTTCCATCCTTAGAATCGGTATACGAGTGCGGGTAACAGGGAGCGTTGATCTCGCTCGGTGTAAGGCAGTTCGGGGGCCCTCCGCCGCCGAGGTTTATAATTGCCACGGTTCCCGGAGTTGTTCCGATTACCGTCCCGTCGATCGTCTCTTCCGTCGTCATACCGATCATCCCGCCGATCAGAGTACCCTGCGGCTACCAGGTTGTTGTCATCATAGTTGCGGTTCTTCCTTCTCTTGTGGCGATCCCTTCGGCCACCCGAGTCGTGCTTCGGCTGGTCATCATCTTCGTCGTCACTGCGCTGTCATGGCCTTCGCACGTTGTCCTCGCCATCAGCCCAGCTGTTGGCGATTTCCATTAACTTGGTTATGGTTTTAGGCTTTTTACGCCCGAGTTCTTCTATGTAACTCTCACGCCGGACGCCGTCACTGAAAGCGTCGATTGCCTGCGTCGACGTACACATCTTCGGCAGTGTTTAGGAGTTTGGTGAATCTCCCGATGTACGAGCGCATCGACTCCTTCGCCTCGCTGGCGCTCCGTAACTCTTCAATCCCGATGGGTCTCTTGTACGTTGCTTGGAAATTGGCAACGAAGGCGTCTACTAGATCGTCCCATGATTTGATGGAACCCTTCGGCAGCCCCTTAGCTGTGCTCGCGCTGAATCTTTGAGATAGAGTTGTAGGCACTCGCATTGTCTGCTATTTGGTTCCCCTTATGTAGTATTACGATCCGCAGGTAGTCATCTATCCAAGATCTTGGCTCTTGCTGCCCATCGTATTTGGCAGCGTCGGTAGGCGTAGGCTTGAACTTCTTGGGCGGCATTGCCTCGCGGATTCTGTGACTTAAACAGTCGGCTCCCCTGAGCTCGCCGTCGTACTCCTGATCCTCATCCGAAGAATCGCTGTCATTCTCGTTCCTAGCGGCGTGTCGTCGCCTCGCTTTGTCGATCCTGCTCTGGGTGATTTCATCCCGAGCGTCTCTCGCATGATACATTGAGCCACTGCCCTGCAGCGTGGTCTTTTCCTTTTGTGGAACTAGATTATTTCCCAGTATCGCGAGACTTTCCAGGGCGTTGATGGCGTGTATTTCACACGTTCGTTGGGCAACCCCAAGAGGAAGGTATGATGCGCACAGCAGCAAGTTTTCCCTCAGAAAGAAACCAAGGTTTATCGAACCAGGAGGAGCCAAGAAGCACGTTGAAGGTTGATGGCGGCGGGATGTAGTGCGGCGCAACACCAGAGATTCCGGCGCCAAGGTGGAACCTGCACAACACAACCAAAGTACTTTGCCCCAACGAAACAGTGAGGTTGTCAATCTCACCGGCTTGCCGTAACAAAGGATTAACCGTATTGTGTGGAAGATGATTGTTTGCGAGAGAAAATAGTAAAAACAAGTATTGCAAAGAGATTTGTATTTCAAGATAAAGAATGGACCGGGGTCCACAGCTCACTAGAGGTGTCTCTCCCATAAGATAAAAGCATGTTGGGTGAACAAATTACAGTCGGGCAATTGACAAATAGAGAGGGCATAACAATGCACATACATTACATGATAAGTATAGTGAGATTTAATTGGGCATTACGACAAAGTACATAGACCGCCATCCAACCGCATCTATGCCTAAAAAGTCCACCTTCGAGGTTATCATCCGAACCCCCTCCAAGCATTAAGTTGCAAAGCAACGGACAATTGCATTAAGTATGGTGTGTAATGTAATCGACAACTACATCCTCGGACATAGCGCCAATGTTTTATCCCTAGTGGCAACAAGACAACACAACCTTAGAACTTTCTCGTCATCGTCCTAGTGTCAATGCGGCATGAACCCACTATCGAGCATAAATACTCCCTCTTGGAGTTAAAAGTAAAAACTTGGCCAGAGCCTCTACTAGTAACGGAGAGCATGCAAGATCATAAACAACACATATGTAATAACTTGATAATTAACATGACATGGTATTCTCTATCCATCGGATCCCGACAAATACAACATATAGAATTACAGATAGATGATCTTGATCATGTTAGGCAGCTCACAAGATCCGACAATGAAGCACAATGAGGAGAAGACAACCATCTAGCTACTGCTATGGACCCATAGTCCAGGGGTGAACTACTCACTCATCACTCCGGAGGCGAACATGGCGGTGTAGAGTCCTCCGGGAGATGAATCCCTCTCCGGCAGGGTGCCGGAGGAGATCTCCGTAATCCCCCGAGATGGGATCGGCGGTGGCGTCTCGCAAGGTTTTCCGTATCGTGGTTTTTCGCCTCGGGGTTTCGCGACGGAGGCTTTAAGTAGGCGGAAGGGCAGAGTCGGGGGCCAGACGAGGGGGCCACACCATAGGGCGGCGCGGGCCCCCCCTGGCCGCGCCGCCACGTGGTGTCGCCACCTCGTGGCCCCACTTCGTATGTTCTTCGGTCTTCTGGAAGCTCCGTGGAAAAATAGGCCCCTGGGTCTTTGTTTCGTCCAATTCCGAGAATATTTCGTTACTAGGATTTCTGAAACCAAAAACAGCAGTAAAACAGGAACCGGCACTTCGGCATCTTGTTAATAGGTTAGTTCCAGAAAATGCACGAATATGACATAAAGTGTGCATAAAACATGTAGGTATCATCAATAATATGGCATAGAACATAAGAAATTATCGATACGTCGGAGACGTATCAGGCGCCTCGATGAGCTTGGGCCATGGACCCTTCAGGGCGCTGGTTGATGAGGTATGCAGCAAGGTTGGCAGTTGCTCCTGCAACGGTTTTCGGTCGTGGCATGCCTGCGGTGTCCGTAGTCATAAAGGACTTGGTTAGGTTCGACGTGATTTCTCTGGCATCATCTTCCGAGAGCCTGGACAGCCTTGACCTGTGCTTGCCTGCCCCTTGAGTATTTCGAGAGGCGCTCGCCTGCGAGCCTCTTCGCCGCTCACTGGATCGATTTGCCGCAGATAGGCGTCTTTCGAGAGAGGCTTGTTCCTTTGACAGGTGCTCCCGGTTTTTCTCTAGTATAGAGCGATAAGCATTGAGGGTTCCAACCGAGGTCCCTGCGGGGAGCGGTGTGTTGTTGACTACTGCTGCCCTGGCGGCTGCCCACTCCTCGTCTGCGATGGTGTAGTCGCTGTCGTGGTTGCTGGTGCTGTTTTCAAAACTCGCCCGCCTACTAGAGCGAGGAGTATGGTCTCCGTTTCCTCTGTGCCTTGTGTTTCATGTGTTATTGGCGACACAGACCTGATGGTGCGCCGACTTTCGGGTGGTTCCTTGGATGATGCTATCGATATTGTCCTCTCCTGACGAATATTGGCATTGCAGATGAACGGGGTGTCGCTCGATCCCAGCCCGTGCTTGGTGTCGCAGTATAAGCAGTAGTACGAGGTTAACTCCGAAGATGTGCGGCCGTCGGATCCTACTGACATGGAGGACTCGGAACGAGGAGTCGAGGGCGCGGGCGAACTTGTCGAGCCTGTCAGACCAGCCGAAAGGTCGAGTGATGATGACGCGCTTGGACTCGTCGATCTGGAGATAGGCGATTCCAGCAGTCGAAGGATTCCCTCCGCGTTGATGTTGTAGTGGACGATGCCGAAGGTCATCTCCATGTTTCCTTGTAGATCTGAGAAGTTCGATCGGGAGGAATCGTTGTGCGGGGTGAACTCGTAGGAGCCAAACCGAATCGGGCTTCGCAGGTTCGGCGAAGATGGTGTTGATGAAGTCGCTGGTGAAGTTGCCGGTGGAGTTGCCGGTGTCATGATTGGATCTGCCGATGACCGATCTTGTGCCGACAGGTTTCCCACAGACGGCGCCAATTGTCGAGGGTGCTCCTCGGCAATGCCCTCCGATAGGGGCTTAGGGTTGGTGGAATCCTGCAAGCTGACACGAGACATCGGTTCACATGACAAGCGGGGAGAGCGATTTACCCAGGTTCGCGGCCCTCGATGAGGTAAAACCCTTACGTCCTGCTTGTCTGTTCTTGATTATGATGATAATGGGTTACAATGGGGTGCCGAATAGTTCGGCTGAGATCTCGTCGAGTTGGCTAAGCGCTAAGGTAACCTAGCTTTAAGCTTCTGCTGGCTAAGATCGCTAAGATTGGTTGTTGTCCCTTGACAGCCCCTCTCCTGGCCTTTATATAGGAGGCTAGGTCTCAAGAGGTCTAATCGAGTACGACTGGGTTTACAGTAGATCTATCTCTAAGATTTCCTTGTTCGGCTCCTTCCGTGTCTTGTATTTCAAGGAATCTTCCGCCGCATCTCCCTTGGCGGCCCATCTTGCCGTCGAGTGCCTTCATGGGCCTCCAACTAGGAAATATAAGGTAGGGCAACATTGGTTACCCGAAGGGTAATGCCCACGTCACAAGGTAAGCTGAAGATAGAATAGGCATAGTTCATCCTGTTCTTGCTCAAGAATAGCACAACCCAACACACAACCAACCAACCACCAGAAACCATGGTGACCTGAGAAGATCAACCAAGAACTGGAGGTGCAGGGCTGTTACACAGGAACCAGAAGACTGCATCAACAAAACATTTCACTCTAGGAGCTGGAACAAGGTATACCTAGTTCCTGGAGAAGATCCAATGGATCCAATCCATAAATTATGCATGACATATGTCATGGGATTGAGAAGATGCTCAATGGGTAGCTCATCACTTGGTTTTCACCAAGGATCACTGTCAGTCTAGAAAGCCACTAAAACAGAAAACATCTAGATACAAATCTTGTGCACAGCAGCTAGAGATCATGCACAGATGCACACACTAGCAAGATCACATGCACAGACAGCACCAGTAGATGAATTGCATGGTATAGCAGCTACCAAGACTACACAGCAAGATCCTAAGCATGCAACCATCAGGAAAACCCTAGAATTCTTCACAGGCAAGCATATTGGCATTCATATTAATTATGATCCCCAAATATGCAAGCAAAGATGAGTAGCCAACAAGATCTAGCCAACTATGTGAGCAACCAGTCAGTAGCAAGGCCACTGAGGTCACATCAAACATAAAACCATCCAAAGCATAGCCAAATAATAAAGCATCATTATCCAGAAAGGGATTCAGACTCCATTTACTTGCCAATTAATCATGGAAAGTAAAATCATAAACAGCAAGTCATTTAATCATTACTGCATAAGCAGTTCATCATTAATTAATCCATCCAAGCATGAATACATAACAAATCTATGCAATATTTTGACAGTAGCACACTGTGAGGCATCACAAGTGTCACAGATGCATAGCAGTACACCTAGACAAGCAAGCATAGGATGCCAGTAAGCACAGGCAAGCTCATAATCATGTACAACATGGCATAGCAAGTTCATAGCATGATAGGAGCAGTAAGCAAGCAACACAGGGCATGCACAGCCAGCAGCACACACTGGCCAGTAACCAAAGATTGGTGAATTGGCCAGGGCTTGCAAAAGAGAAGCATAGGAAGCCTAGGCAGCAGCAGCAACACTCTGTATGATCATAGGATCATCAGGAGGCCGTAGAGCAAGAGGTAGGAGAAGCACAGAGGCATGGGAGGCGCACAGAGATGGAGTGGAGAAGGAGGAGGAGCAGAAGACCTTACCCGCGCCTAGTGGCAGAGGCTACGGCATGGCGAGGCAGTGCCCGCGCGGCCATAGCAGCTGCAAAGCCAGGGAAGACGCCGACGTTACACCGACGAACACCACCAGCAGCACAGCACCCAGATACGACGGCAGAGGCGCTGCGAGCACAGCACCCGCGCCAGGTCAGTCTCGGAGACGCGCACACGTCGACGGTGAGGACGCTAGCTCGTCGGAGCTAGTCAATCGCCGGAGGCGATTCACCACGAGATCCAGAGAGGAGGCGATCCGCCAGAGGAGGAAGAAATCGAAGGAACCACGCGGACAGATCGATAGATCGTCGCGCGGCGGTTCAGATCATATAGGTGACAAGGTCAGGGGAGCACGGAGGTGGTCGGAGCACGGCGGCGGCCATGGCGGCGACGCCATCGCCGCGCGCGTCGCCAGAACGATTAGGGTTAGGTCGAGTGAGAGAGAAGAGAGCGAGTGAGTGAGTGAGGTGGGCCGCAGTGGCGCCACCGACCCGTTTTGGGACAAGCCGTGGTGGGCTGTCCCAATGGGCCTAGTTAAGTGGGCTGGCCCAATAGGGGCCAGGGGGTATTTTAGTCTTTTCACATTTTGGAAAATAGCCAGAATTTCACCAAATTTTAGTAAATAAAATACACCTCTAAAAATCCATGAAAAATTGGATTTGTGAATGAAAAATCATTCTTAACAAGAATAAAATAATAAATGTAATTTAGGAAACAAATTCAAATTTTGGAAGTTTATGAATTTAAAATTAAAACTTGGAATTTTAAACTATTATTTCCTTGTATTTAAAAATCAAGGAAAAATATCAAATAAGTTCAAATACTTATTTTCAAACATTTCAAAATGAAATTCTATTATTCCAAGTCAATTCTATTAAAGAAAGATATTTTCCAAAGGAAAATACTCTATTCTTTTATTCCAAATATATAGAGGCAACTCTATTATTTCAAATTATTTTGAAATGAATAATGAATCACAAGGGTAAAGTAGTATTACTATGAACCATTCTTCTTTATGAGAATTAAAGTATTTTTACACATAAAAACAATTGCAAATTACTGCCAAAGGCATAAATCTTAATTCAACCCTAAATTGTAATAAATTGGGGTAAAGGGATTCCACATGAAATAATACATTCATGATCGCATTATTTGGATTTTATAACATTGTCCTTACCGGACAATGATGCTTCTTACAGAACCCGAGGTCCAGGTTCCATCCATTGCATTGAACTGCACTATCTCGCAGTCCACAGGCAAGTTCACCCTTGCTCATACCAACTTGAGTATTTTCTATTACTTTAATGCAAAGCTATATACTTACCATTCCTGCATGGCAAATAAAATGTTACTTTTCCAATTATGAATATGACTATGTGGCTGGAATGGAACCATGGTATGTGTTGATATGGTGGAGGTTCCATTGCATGGGTTATATTAACCTAGGAATAATTACCAATGTCGTTCAGTGATTCTAGCGCCGTACATACCGCGTTAACCATAAGATCTATAATGGCTCTAGGGAAGCCAGCCGTATCTTTTCCCTCCTGCACGCCAACGGAGTGGTAGAGCTGCGGGGTGCTGGAGGCACTGCCGTAGGTTGAGATGGCCTTTTAAATCTCCATCCGTGTGGATGACGGGCTCTACGGTCTATGATGGATTGTTCAAAGTACACCGTGAGTAAAGCCGTATGATCGGGAGATGTCTACTCGGGGGTGTACGGTTGGACAAAAGGGTGGGTTTGCGGTGGTCGCGGAGAAGGCGGTGTGGGCTTGGATTTTCATACCCGGCCTCACACCAAAGGAAGTGTGAACGGGGGCAAGTCCCTGCGGATGGCAAAAAGGATGGGATCTCTTATGGGAAAAGTAACGCACCTCTGCAGAGTGTATCAAATTGTGGCTGTCACTCCTTGTTCCAGGAAGGGAACTGCGAACGCGGCAGGAAAGGAACTCCACGAAGTTCTGGTCAACTCCGTGAAGACCGACGGGCATAGTTTTCATAATAAAAGCAACCTTTTGAAGAAATGATTTCAAAACATGCATTGACCGGCGATTTCCTGATCAATGGTCGTAGCTAGTGCATCAAACACCTTTTACTCTTTTGAACTTGCTGAGTACCCCTGTACTCACTTTCTTTCGACACCCTTTCTAGACTGTGATACGGAAGTGGAGGCCATCGCCGATGGAGCACCAGAAGGAAGCTATGAGCTGGTCTACGAGGAACCTGATCTTACCTGAGGAGTTGAAGGAGTAGACTATGGGATAGTCTACGGACCCGACGACACGGAGGCGGAGGAGTAGTGATATACCTAGTATCATAGAGCCGAGCAGCATAGAACTTACCTAAATAAGTTGTTGAGCTCTCTTTCATATATGGTTGTGAGTTGTAATCGTACTTAAGTAGTATCTTAGGGTGTTCTCATAGGACCTGTGAGAATGCCAACTTGTTAAGACAATGCTTATAATAATATTTGGAGTGTTATGACCTACAATGTTTCTGTTGTACCACTCTGAGGGATATGGCAATTGTGAAGAAGTCCCTTCACAAAGATCATATCAACGACTTGTATACTACAACATGCAGTGGTATGTTGGGTCACCGCATACACCATTATGCCTATTTGGCTAATACCTGGGAATAATCTCATAGGCATGTATTATACCAAATACTCTAGCAACGGTGTAATTGTTACCAAAATAATGGATAAGGGAAAAATACCCTTACAGGTTCTGGTTGATGTTCAGATTATTCTTGTCGGAGGCCTTGGTGATGAGGTTGAAGTCTCCTAGTACAATCCAAGAATCACGCACGAACGGCTTTAGACCCTTTAACTCGTCGATGAAGGCAAGCTTTTCCTGCTAGCCCTGAGGCCCGTAGACGGAAGTGATGGACCATTTCAAATTGTCAGTGCGCGAGGAAATCACGGCCGAAAGCGTGGAGGTGGTTGCATGGAAGTTCCAGAGGGTGAAGAAGGCATCGGAACAAGCAAGGATCATGCCACCACAGATCCCCGTAGCCAGTAAGAAGGCGTAGTTTGCGGTGAAGCTGAGGCCGAGGGTGTAGCTGATAATCGCCGCATCGACCATTGCGAGCTTTGTCTCCTGAAGACAGACGGTAGTGGCACGCGTGTCTTTAACAAAGTCACGGACGGCGTCGCGGCGAACCTTGTCGTTTAGTCCCCGTGGGTTCCAACCCAGAATTTTAACATGTTGTTGTGCCATTATGGAACAGAACGATTCACGTGGGCGAGGCGTCGGAGAGGCCGCATATGCAGATGATGATGAAGAACCTGAGGTCGGTAGCCGATGATAGAAGGCGTAGAGCAGACATTCGCAGCGACGGTAGTCTCGATTACAACATGATGATTACAACAAGGAAGGCATGAAAACGTGTGGATAGAAATGTAGCGACGGGGCCCAAGCCCAGCGTAGACAAACTAGAGGAGACAACTAATCATGGAGAACATCTAGCACAGGTTTGGCCTTGGACAGACCCGGTCCCTTCTTCCTGATCTTCTTGACATGCTTGACCAGAGCCTCCAGCGGCTGGATCACCGCCGACGCGAGCGGAGCCTTGAGGAACAGCTGCTGATATGCAGCCTGGGAGGCATCGTCAAAGGTGGCCGCCTGGTCGAGGAGGCCGCAAACCTTGGCGATCAGCTCCTAGATAGCCATGGCGCCGTCGCTGACCTGCCGAGCCTTCTTCTTGACGACGATTCTACCACTGCGCCTCGGCGAGGCCATAGCAACCACGGGCTTCTTCTTCTTGCGCATGGGCAGCGTGACGAGGAGTGGCTACTATACCGGCCCTGCTACCGAAGCCAGGAATGCTTGAAGAGGCTGCACCTCAACGGTCGGGTCAGGGCATAGCGAAGGAGGTGCATGGGCTGGCTTGGTGGCGGAGTAGCAGTGAACACACCCTCCATAGACGCCACCAGGGACAGCGGCGAGGGAAGGTCGTGAACGGGCATAACAGGGGCAGAGCCGGCGTTCCAGGCTTCATTCTCATCCGCCAGGGCAAGCTGGGCCAAGAGGCCAGTGGCCTACTGCAGCTGATCGGCAGAGCCACCCTTAGAGGGTGCGTGGAAGGACGATCCGGCACCCGGAGAGCCGTGTCCGTGCTGGTCCGGCACCAGCTTCGTGGGGCGGAGCATCGCGAGTGCCGGCGTGGTTGTGGAGGCCAGAGTGGCCAGCGACAGCAGGAGAGTGGCCACCACCCTCCCCCGGGCAATGCACATGCGTCGTAACCCTCAGCGGCGACACCGTCACGCTAGCCTTGTCGAGGAAGGCCAGCGCGCGGAGCTGTCATGCACACAGGGCTGCTAATTCGGCTAGGACCAGCGTGACGGCCTCATTGAGGCAGGCCAGCAGGTCAGCCCTGAGCACTGCTCCTTGCTCAGCGATGAAGGCGCAGAGGTCAGCGTCGGAGGAGGCCGGCCATGGGCGCCGAAGCAGCCAGTTGGAGCACGGCCGGCAGGCCAGCGGCATGCCTACGCCCGTGGGAACCATCGTCGTGGTCCCGATGCCTCGGAGACCTCATGCGCTCGCGGTTGATGGTGTCGAGCGCGTCGTGGCGTTCCATGTAGCTCCTTCTGTCCCTGCGCGCCGCGCCATCGCGGTTGTGGTAATCGTCGTGATCGTCACAGTGGGTTCGCTGGCGTGGGTGGTTGTCCTTGGGCACGCCTCGATTTTGTCAGGCTAGAGCCGCAGCACGCTCCAGGGTCTCGTCGTCCTCCTCGTGTTGCATGGGCGTGGGCGGCATGTCGTCGATGGTGAGGTAGTGCCAGTCAAAGGCATCCAGCGTCGGCTTGAAGGCGGTCGCGTCCGTGCTTAAACCTTAGAAGTTGAGCGCGCAGAGGAGTAGTCCTCCATCAGGTCAAGTTGCACAATGACGTGGAAGGTTGCACCTCGCTTGCTGCCCGTGGGCAGACCTCGGAGGTGAGGCCGCCGGCTCCTCTTCTGGTGATGGTGAGCCACACCACTTTGGGTATGGAGCTAGGGTTAGCCGTCCATGCCCAGCAGTCCAGCGACCTTGCGTTGGACATGAGAGCGGAGGAATCATCAAGGCGGTCGAAGGAGCAGCGGTGAGCGATGATCCTCTCCGCCACTTACGGAGTGGCCGTAAGCAGGCACACCCTCCAGGCAGAGCCGCACCCGGAAGGAGATGGCAGCGCTGAACGAGCGCTCGAGGGGGCGCCATGGTCGGAGCTGGAGCTGGGCGTTGTCGGCCTTCAAATGACCACGCTTGAGCACCTCGGAGCACTGAGCCTTGCGCTCGAACTTGAGCAGGAACTGCACCGGCTGGTGCGGGCAGACGTTGATGTCCCGGTGGTTGAGGATGAACTCCTTGCGGACGGCGCGGTCGACATCCTTGGCCTCGATCTTTCGGTTGCCATTGACAACCCAAGAAATGGCGGCGGTAGCCTCCCAGTCCTTGATGTCCTGATCCATCTCAAAGGACGTGGCGATGATGATGGAGTCCTCTTCCGGGCGCGTCACCGCGTAGCCGGTACCGCTATGGGCCATGACCGGAGGGGGCGGGAGCATCGGCGTCGGTGGCTACGGTGGTGGAGCAGTCGACGGTGACGAGTGCCGGGCGGGCGTGGTAGTAGCAACGACAGCAGCCCAGGAGTGAGCTCCTGACGCGACCGGAGAAGAAGCTTGCGGGCGCGGCTGGGGCAGAGTCGTCGGCTTCCTCTTGGCGGTACGCGCGGCAAGGCGGAGGGGGCAGCAGCGCTCCTTGTGGCCGAACAGCTTGCAGGAGAGGCACTGAAACTTGTCTCTGCAGGCGAAGGCGAGGTGGTGGTGTGCAGGGCGAGGCAGCAGGCGCAGAGGCCCTCCGTTCCCTTTTTGAGGCGTAGAGTAGCAGCTTCTACCTGCGCGTGCTGTTGGGCGGCCGGTGGTGCGTTCGCTTTGCCATCAAGGAGCTTTGAATGCCGTCCCGTCGCCTCCGGCGCCGCTGCGAGGCAGAGACCCATCCCTCCTCATCTCGGGAGAGGGGCGCCACGGGCGGAGTTAACATGCCATGAAGGGCTTGTCGATAGCTGGGGGAAGCAATGACGATGGAGTGCAGGTGCGTGGCATTGAAGACGGGCTTGCAAGATGAATTAATGGCAGAATCGCCATTCAAACCTGGGGAGAGCTCGTTCACGTGGGCCCCCTCGAGGGCCAGGCTGGAACCTGGAGCGGAGTCGGGGACTTCCTCGTCGAGGGAGTCCGGTCGGTGAAGCGTGCGCGGCGGGGAGGCTGACGGCGGTGTAGGGGCCCGATCCAGATCTGCCCCCCGAGACCATGGTCGAGCCGCGCAGAAACCATCGCTGCTCTTCCGAGAGGAACCCCGGAGCGTGAGGGGAGAGGCGAAGAAGGGTGGAGGGGCTTGGTGGTGCCGTGGCGGTAGGGGAGGTGGGGGTGGCCACTGGCGATTTGGGAGGGGATGGGGCAGGCTCGGTCGCCTCACCCGGGAGCGCCATTTTACTATTTGTTTACCCCTTGCTCTTTGTTCTAGCTGCATATATGTTGGAAATTCTGGTTAACAATGCCATGACTGAAGGCACCTTTTTTTGCGGGGAAGTGAAGACTTATATTAAAACACAGTCCTTACAAGGAAGTCCAAAACAAACACCGACCACTCCCTTTACAGTCTTAGCAAGATTTTCCAGTAGTGCGGTACGTTGATGATACCCTACTTATTATGCAGTGAGATGAGCAACATATTTTGCATCTTAACGAAATACTTAATACTTTTGGGGCTACATCTCAACTCAACACTAGTAGGAAAAACACTATTAGTAGGCTACTTCAAATGTGGCGATTTTTGTCAGAAAAACAGGGCTTCATACCCCGGCTCCATTTCTGAAACCAAAGTCACTTACAACCATTCAAGTTTACATAGCACAGAACACCATCATCAAAAGCCTAGAAGTTTTAAACGTCACCACATCATCACAGACCGAACACTGTGGGATTTTAAACAGCGGGGAGAAAAGAGCACATGAGCAACCAGAAGCACAACTGGATTTATGGCCGCTCCAGGACTTTGAAACCTGCACCATCGCCAACAAGCATTAACGCATTGGCATCCAGCGTCCTCGCCAGGTCTTTTGCCGTGATCAACATAGGCCTAAAACATCTCACCCTATTTGATAAGGCGTGGCCCGATCTTCTCAGTAAGCAACGGTGGTGATGGTGATCACGGGGTGATGGCAACGGAGAAACACGACGATGTAGTGGATGATAACTTGTATGACGCAATGAGATCTCTCGATTGGTCCCTGTCGCCAGATGCAACAGTTCTCAACCCTGCAAGATATTCGCAACTCCACACACTTGCGCACGTAGCCGCCGACCACGAAGCGGTAAGTTGCAACCGTCTAATTCCCAATGGAACAGCCGATCACACAAGACTTAAACAGGATCTACACAATATCCAAGCAATATGGTGTAGAGAATTCAATAGTTTTGCGAGCAAACAACTAAGAACTAGGGTTTATCTTAAACGTGGTCTAAAGCAGCTAGGGGGCGTCCCGGGCACTTATATAGGTGTCCGGGACGAGTTCGGTCAAAAAGATACAAAAATAACCGACCCGAATAGATCCGGTCGAGACGGACTCGGACCGGGTCCGGTCCGGGATCCGGTCGACCGGGCTGTGGACCGGACGGTCCGGTCTGTGGTCCGGTCAACCGGGCTGTGGACCGGGCGGTCCGGTCGCGGGTCCGGTCAACCGGTCGGAAACCGGGAAACTGCGAAGTTTCCGGTCTCGCCCCGGTACGATAAATTCCCTCCGGTTGGTGGCCGGTTTACGACCGGTCGACCGGGACCGTGGACCGGGCTGGCCGGTCCGGGGGCCGGTCCGACCGGGTCCTGGACCGGCCCGGACTTCTTCTTCTCCTCCCGCGCATTCCTCTCGCTCCTCCCTCGCGCGTCCATGAGATATCTTCATGTCCAGCTCCATGTCCAGCTTCACGGCCTTCTTGACGTCCGTCTTCATGTCCAGCTGCTCCTCTCCTCGTGCGATGCTTGTCTCCTCTTGATACCTGATGATACATAAGTAATAGGACTTAGGCAGTATAAAGCTCTCATCAATCAAAGTATCGTTTAGGAACAAGTTCACCTGTTGTTTAAGTAG
>NC_061511.1:162261227-162282150 GCF_022539505.1 Lolium rigidum | reverse complement strand
TGACAAGGCCGCTGCCCGCCGGTGGGTTTTGGCAGTCAACAAAGTGACCCTTGCCACCACATGTATGGCAAAGCATATCGCGGTTGCGCGTTGTAGACACACCAGAACCACTCGTACTTGCCGCAGATTCGGACTTCTTTGCATTAGAAACATTGGAGACTGGTTTGCTAGGTGGAGTAGAGTAAGGAACGGAGCGCGTCGACGGTGCCGGCGCCGTAGAGGGCGCGCGGGGTGTAAAACGCCCAGCTCCCGTAGCACGTCCTTTAACCTTTGCTTCTTCGACCAAGCTGTGATTCAGCTTCTCTTGCATGATGTAACAATTGATTCATATCGGTGTAGGTGTAATGACGAACAATGCCTTTAACATCATACTTCAATCCATTGATAAAACGCTGCATTGTCATCTCGAGAGACTCACGGACACGACCACGCTGCATAAGCATCTCCATCTCCATGTAGCACGCATCAACAGTCTTCACACCTTGCCTCAATAATGTTAGCTTATCAAATATATTCCGCATGTAATTTGTAGGCACAAAACGAGAAGTCATAACTTCTTTCATAGCACGCCATGTACGGATAGGTTGTGCACCATCTTCGTCGCGGTTACGAACCAAAGAATCCCACCAACGCAATGCATAACCATCAAATTCAGAAGAAGCAAGCTTGATCTTCTTATCTTCAGAGTAGTTGGGATGTAAGCTCCATAACTTCTCAATCTTGAGCTCCCAAGTGAGATATTCTTCAACATCAGCTCCTCCTTCAAACTTGGGTATGGAAAACTTGGGCTTACCCAATCCATCTTCTTCATCTTGCCCATGACCATTACGGCCAAGTGGAGCCCGACCACGCGGACGATGACCACGAGGCGCACCACGAGCATTGTGTGCGTCATCTTCAAGCTCAGGATCTTCATCATCGTCTTGTTGATGTTGTGTAGTCAAGTTCTCAATAGCGAGGCGCATATCGGCAAGATTGCGCTGTATATCGGTCATTTGATCAGCCAATCCAGTGACGGTGATATTAGTAGCATCCAGCGTCTGTTTGATCTCGTCAACTGTATCCTTAAGCTCATCATCCTTAGTGCGGAATTCACGTCGCATCTCGTTACGAAGAGCTTCATACTCCCTCCATGTGACGATATCTTCCGAATTCTTGTTTTCCTGGTTAACAATCTTATTATCACTAGCAGACATGATTAGTAGGTTAGTGCACTAAATCCAAAATATATGGTGATACTCTCACAACTCACTCAAAACTGATAAGAAAAGGAAATCTTACCGTTCCAAAGTAAAATAGTGTTGCTTACCACTTGTAGGAACAACTAGTGCACGGATGTAGCGAAGCGAATATCAAGGGTATAAGAACAATCACACGACAAAGCAGGATATATGTGGGGCTGTAGGTAGGCGACCTATTTGCACCAATAACAAGCTCTAGCGCTGACCGTAGACAACCAAAGATACTCACACAAGGCGATATAATGGGGCAATGCAACTATATGGAAGAAAAAGGTTGCAATGCACTAGAGAGACGCTAGCAAAGCTCAACGAGACAGGCACAAGATTGCTCAACTACGGGTGCAGTAAAGTAAACTTAGGCCTTCACTTGATTCAACTAGCACAACACTTTTCTTTTTGTATTTTTCTTTTTGTATAACACACGCAGCTATGTAGCTCCTTTTGCTTTTTTTTAAATTTTTTTTTTGACTCAACTCCTTGATAACACGGCCAACAGAAATTGCAAAGCACCAAAACCATAACGAGCAGCCTGTCGAGCGGTAAAACTAGTCTCTTCTGGGGAAGTTCCTAGTCACTTTATATCGATAGGCTGTGTCTATGGTTGGGAACAAGCACACTGTACGCTATGTGGACTCGGAGTAACAAAACTGACACACTATGATAACACTAATGATAGATAAAACACAAACCCTAACAATTCTACTAGATGAAAGATAAAGATACGCAAAAACAACTACGAAAAGCAACTAAAACTCGAAATTAGTGCAATCTAAGGCTATGGCAAACCCTAACCCTAACTTTTTATGGCTTTTTCTGGATAGGAAAACACTCACAAGTCAACTATGGGGTGGATTGTGGATGGCTTACCGAGGAAAACTGGAAATCTGATACCAAGATGATAAGGGGTGGCCCGATCTTCTCAGTAAGCAACGGTGGTGATGATGATCACGGGGTGATGGCAACGGAGAAACACGACGATGTAGTGGATGATAACTTGTATGACGCAACGAGATCTCTCGATTGGTCCCTGTCGCCGTATGCAACAGCTCTCAACCCCGCAAGATATTCGCAACTCCACACACTTGCGCACGTAGCCGCCGACCACGAAGCGGTAAGTTGCAACCGTCTAATTCCCAATGGAACAAGCAGATCACACAAGACTTAAACAGGATCTACACAATATCCAAGCAATATGGTGTAGGGAATTCAATAGTTTTGCAGAGCAAACAACTAAGAACTAGGGTTTATCTTAAACGTGGTCTAAAGCAGCTAGGGGGCGTCCCGGGCACTTATATAGGTGTCCGGGATGAGTTCTGGTCGAAAAGATACAAAAATAACCGACCCGAATAGATCCGGTCGAGACAGACTCGGACTCGGTCCGGTCCGGGATCCGGTCGACCGGGCTGTGGACCGGGTGGTCCGGTCCGTGGTCCGGTCAACCGGGCTGTGGACCGGGCGGTCCGGTCGGGGTCCGGTCAACCGGTCGGAAACCGGAAAACTCGCGAAGTTTCCGGTTTCGCCCCGTACGATAAATTCCCTCCGGTTGGTGGCCGGTTTACGACCGGTCGACCGGACCGAGGGACCGGGCTGGCCGGTCTGGGGGCCGGTCTGACCGGGTTCTGGACCGGCCTGGACTTCTTCTTCTCCTCTCGCGCATTCCTCCCGCTCCTCCCTCGCGCGTCCATGAGATATCTTCATGTCCAGCTCCATGTCCAGCTTCACGGCCTTCTTGACGTCCGTCTTCATGTCCAACTGCTCCTCTCCTCGTGCGATGCTTGTCTCCTCTTGATACCTGATGATATATAAGTAATAGGACTTAGGCAGTATAAAGCTCTCATCAATCAAAGTATCGTTTAGGAACAAGTTCACCTGTTGTTTAAGTAGCTTCGCACGAGCTCTTGTAATTGGTCCAATCCGAACTTCATTGGACTTGAGCTTCACAGCAGGTTCATCTTCATTTGCTAATGACGGAGGTAGTAGTGAGGTAGGGATGTCCTCATCACTATTCATATCACACACCTCCAACGACGATCTAGCCTTCTTCTGGGGGGTCAGCCAGGCTCCAGCCACGATAGCAGCGGCGGCAGACGAGCTAGCACCTCCAACTTGCTCAGCATCACATTCAACTTTCCTTTTTCTTCTTCCTTCAACATGATTTTTCATTGAGCACAATTGAAGACCACTTATCTCCACATCACCTGCATCCCAAGTCATTGAGTTCGATTGAATACATGATCATTTCTGGTAATCCAGATACTTCTCAGGATAGCAGCAAAAATCATATTAAACAGAGTATTCTTTTTCATGTCATTCCAGAGAACATATAGATCAGACAATTTGGTAACCCGAGTCAAAAGACCCAGGACCAACCCTATCTCCTTCCAAAGATTGGAAGCAACCACACGGTCAAAAAACAAATGCTGACAAGACTCAACTTCATTGCAAAAAACACAAGTTAAATCATCCATTTTGTCTTTTAACCAAATTATCTCTAGTGAGCAATTTGTTGTGAAACAACAGCCAAAGAAAGAAAGAAATTTTGGGGGGAACTTTTAATTTCCAAACACAATGTATATCAATAGGTTTAATTTCTCCAAAATTCACCACAGCATACATAGACTTAACACTATATACTCCATTGGCCTCCCACATCCAAATCAGAGAATCACTTTCAGTTTTAAGGTGGACAAACTGAACAATTTGCTGGATTTCCAGCCATTGCACCATCAACCTATGATCAAAACACCTTCTGAAGGTTACTTTCAAAGACTCCCCATCCCAGAGAAAAGCAATGGTTTTATTTTGTTCATTGACCAAGAAATAAATTTCCCAATATTGAATAGCTAGGCTACAAGACCCAAACCAGTGATCTTCCCAAAACTTAACTGTTTTACCATCTCCCACTTTTCATTGGTGCCCCATTTTAACAGCTTTAGCAGCCCACATCACCCCTTTCCAAAAAGGGGAGGCACCAATAGAAGAACAGGAGAATATATTTGGATTGTCAATATTATACTTAATATCAACAATCTGTTTCCAGAGTATGTTCTCATTCAAATTATATTTTTTAATCCAGGAGGCTAGAAGGCACATGTTCATCCCAGATAAGTCAGGAATACCCAAGCCTCCATAATCCTTCTTCCTAGTAACTAACCCCCAATTAGCTAGATGGTACTTATGGTGACCCTCATAATTATCCCAAAGGCAATCAACCATTTGAGAATTATCAGAGTAATAACCCACTTGGGGAATTTAATCACACTAAGCACATAAAGAGAAATGTTGGCTAGAACACTTCTAATCAGCTCCAATTTAGCAGCATGATTAAGAAGTTTTCCCCTCCAACAAGCAGCCTTCTTCAAGATTTTATCAACCGCAGGTTGAATATCTTCTTTTCTTAGTTTACCATGATGTAGAGGAACCCCTAGATATTGCATGGGGAACTCACCCAACTTACAGCTCAAAGCCTGAGCAAAAAGTTGTGCATCACCTTCAACCACATTAATTGGAACCAAGTCACATTTGTGAAAGTTGATTCTCATACCAGACATTTGTTCAAAACATGACAAAATCCACTTTAAATTTATGGCTGAAGAAAGATCATTTTCTATGAAAAGTAGAGTATCATGAGCATATTGCATGCTAATAACACCACCACCTCCCACTTCTTGCATCAAGCCAGCTAACTGCCTATTGGCAGCAACCTTGGACAAAATGTGGTGATTTTACCACCACAAAGCTAACCAACACCATATAACACTTACATAGACACATATCACATATATGATATAACTATTAGTAGACGGGTTAACACCTGCATCTAACAATGAGGGCTTCACGCTACCACCCTTGATCAAAAGCCATCATCAACACTGGAACATCAGTGTTTGAACCTCGGATTAATAGTCATCACATTAGTTTATACGTCCATCAGTTCATCATGTTAAACTACTACTACATCCAAACAAATATAGATAAATAGCACACGTCATCATGTGTTGCCACCTAGCCGTGGTCATGGAAGGTGTACTGCCTGGAGATAGAGCTCTTGGCCTTGTAGATCATATCTTCAGCACGAAGACCTGAATCTTGAACTCCACCGCGTCGTTATGGACAATCTCCGGCTATATCCTTCCTAGCACCATCTGGCCTTCGTGATAGGCGATATGTGCCCATTCATCGCACCAACGACGGGAGGACATTGCCATGTTGCGGGGCAACATAACGGCAAGCACGTGCAAGTCATTCACGTCTAGTTGGACGTAGCACCGACAATGAATTAGGACCCTATGAATGTGCCCAAGCTTTGCCTAATGGCATGCAGTGGCACCGCCGCTGCCTCTACCCCGCCGCAGCACGACCAACTTCATCGCCTTCCTCTAGCGGTTCAAGGGGAGAAGGTCCTAGTTCCTAGGTGGAGGATAACATCCCCTCATCACCATGTCGCGGTCCAACATAACAACCTTGTCGGTAGTAGACAAACATGTAAGAACAATGTACAAGTACTAGAACAAATGCAGTACAAGATAGTGATGCCAATGCACAAGACAAGATCATGGAAATGCACAGGAAGAACATCATGGCAGTACAAGATGGGGATACCATTGCATCAGAACAAGATCATGATAACTATAAGATCGTGATAATGGATAACTATAAGATGATGGCAATGTAAGAACAAGGTCATGCCAATGCACAAGAGCAAGATCAAACCAATGCATACGTACCAGATCATGCAATTCCGAAATTGGGAAATGCTCAAGTACAACAACAATAGATCATGCATAGTTAGTGCATTTCCTAATTTGGGCAGCGCACAAATCACATATACAGACATTGGCAATGCCCAAACTGGACAATGCCAAATCTCGGGCTTGGAGCGCGCCGCGTCAAAATGTGCACCGTGCCAATAATTTTCTTCATGAGATAGTCGTTATTTTCTTCGTGAGATAGTCTCAACGACTCGTCGAACCCATCACTCCCCGACGGGCCCGGCGCCCCCGAAACATTTCCTAAGAGCATCTCCAGTCGCGTCCCCCAAAGCGTCCCCCAAAGAGATTTGGGGAACGCCGGCCAAAAAAACGTCCCAGTCGCATGCCCCAAAGGCCGCTTCGGTCCGGACGTGCTCCAAATGTTGTCCGGCGTCCCTAGCCCATCCCCTGTGTATAGAGTCTCTACCGGGGACGTCGGACACGACTTTTACACGACTTTTACACTTACTTTTTGTTTGGAGGTCGCGTTTGGGGGACGTGGCTAGAAAAGGGACCTTCTCCAAACGAAAATTTTGTCCGGACGTCCCCCAAACGACTAATCCGGCGCTTTGTCCGGACATCGTTTGGGGGACGCGACTGGAGATGCTCTAACATTTCCTATAGTGGGAACGGGCTTGGAGCTCGGAGCGTTGGATAGCGTATTGAGCCGGACCGGGTGAAAAGGATGAGCACAACTAGTAGGGATAAAATGTCCGGCGCGCCGCGCCCAAAAAAAAAAAATCTTTGGGACAGCGGCTGGAGATCCAGCCCCGAGGCCTCATCGGCGAGGAGATGAAACCCTGATTGGTTTCTAGATCGAGTACTCTTTCTAGATCGCCTCATCTCTCTCCTCTGTACGCACCGGTTGAGACCCCTTTTAACTCGTAAAATCCATTCCAAACTCGATTATGGGAAATTTCAACTGGAAGATCCCATGACAACCGTGCGTACGCAAGTAATGTGCATACAACAAGTAGTGAGAAATTTTACATGGCTAAAATGTTGAGGAAGGGATCAAGTGTTCTGACAAACTACTGAAACGAGCAACAGAGCAAAAGCCGCCATCACTGGAGCGGAGCATCGATATCTCCTCTAGGAATCCTTCTTCTCCTCGCCGTTGCCGTCGCTGCGGCCGCGGGTGCCGTCGTCGGCGCTGCCGCAGTAGTACCTCTGGAGCGCCCTGGGCAGGTAGAAGGGCACGAGGAAGGCGAACAGGTTGGCGCCCCAGAAGGCGAGGTTGGCGACGGCGAGCACCCTCCCGGCCACGAGCCGGCGCGGGTCGACGCCGGGCCCCCCGCGCTTCTCCTCCATCTCCTGCCGCAGCCACTCCCCGGCGGCGAACATCCTGCGCGCGCTGTACATGACGGGGACGGCGGCCCTGACGGGGAGCGAGAACCGCCAGGGCCAGGCCGCCGTCAGGCCCTCGGTGAAGACCTGCGAGGCGAGGAGGAAGGCGTGCGGGGCCGCGTTGGCGACGCCCGTGGTGTCCCCGGACCGGAGGCCGTCGAGGATGTAGAGCGCCGGGAGCGCGGCGCCGACGAGGAAGCCGGCCGCGGTGTGCGCGCCGAGGAGGACGCGGCCGGGGCCGGCGAAGACGGGGGCCGCCGGGTTGGGCTTCCCCGGGCGCTGCGGGAAGGCGAGCGCGGCGAGGAGGACGAGGTAGGGGACGAGCAGGACCGCGAAGGCGATGTCGGAGAGCGGGACGGTGGTGGAGAAGGCGAGCACCGCCGCGGCGCCCAGCGTGTTGAGCTGCTTGATGGAGAAGAGGTAGTAGTGGTGGTGCGGGCGCGCCGTGGGCGAGGTCGGCGTCGGGTGCAGCGGCGGCGGCGGCTGCCCCATCGACGGCAGCGTGATGCCGCCGCCCGCCGTCGGGCCCACGCCGCCGGACATGAGCAATTACCTACCGGAGAGATCGATCGAGTGCGCTGTCGCGGCGTTGTATGTTGATTTCGGCAGACTGGCGAGTGAGTGAAGTGTCTCCGGTGCGGTGCAGGAGGCGGAGGGCGGCTTAAGGCGACGGGTGGGTGGCATGCGTGGCGCGCTCTGCTGCTCGGCTCGCCATGGCGCGCCGCGTGTGGGAGATCTTTGGATTATCTTACTAGCCTCGGAGCGTGCGATGAACAGCGCAGCTCGAGTCGAGCTACGTGTTCCCGGCGTGTCGTTCACCGACTGGCACGCTCCTTGCTGGGAAGGCCTACCCAGGAACTTTCTGGAAACAAGGTGATTCGGAGGTAGAACCACGAGCAGGTACGCATAGATTCAGCTACTGATGGCTCTTTCCGCTTGCCTTGGTGTCTCCTGAAGTCTGAAGATGAGCTGGGGATAACAGGGATCTGACACTTGTTTCTGTTTTTTTTTTTTTTTGTAGAACGTTACACTGCGTATCTCCGTTTCGAATTAAGTGTCCCAGATTTGGCTACATACACAAATACCTAGACGTATTTTAGTGTATATACACATACAAATCTACGTCATTAATTTGGAACATAAGAATATAATCATGTTATAAGTTGTCATGCTTGCAAGGAAAAGGGGTGGTTTGATTTTGGGATAAAATGCACAAGACCAGCACACCAATTTGTTTGTATGCAGCCTCAACTTCCAGCTACTCCCAGAGAGGGAAATGTCAAGAGAGATTCAGTTTACAACAACAAAATACATGTCGCTAGAGCACCTCATAGGCTCATCCTCTAAGAGCTCTAAGCTCCCAGTGTTGGGAGAGTCCAGTTAAAGTCCACCGTCAAGTCAGACACAATGTACGCTACAGCTGCGTTAACGAATTCGCTACGTGCCACTCAGCTACGAGAGTCACGAATTTACACGTACACAACCTGCTCCAAGGCCTTCCAGTACCTGGAGCACGACGGGTTCTGGTGTATCGCCCTGAGAAGCCACGCACCAGGGCTCTGCATCGTCTCCGGCAGCAGCAACTGCTGCTTCTGCTGAGGAGCTGCTGCCGCAGTCAGCTGGCTCGCCAGCAGATGCATTTGGAAGTAGAGCTCCGCAGGCCGCAGTTCTGAGCAAACGAAAAGCAGGAAACAATAAAATGAAATGAGAAAGTTTTCAGCAGGGTGTTATTTGAAGCTCCGAGGTTCAGTTTCATACCTGGGGGCCATGTGAACCATTCGAGGCGAAGGTTTTTCTCCCATTTGGTTTTGGAGCCAAGGCTGCCTTCTGCTTGGGCCAGTAGGAGTGATACGATGGGTACAGTAGCTTGAGATTTCTGCTGTGCCTTTCTGAGGCTCGAAGCTGCACGGTTTATAAATTGAGGAGCTGCGTACCTCCGGGCAATTTCCATATTCATAGCTCCTGCCAGGATGGTTTTGATTCAGTACACAATGATAACAAAAAAAAAACTCATCTACTATTCCGGATTTGTTCTAAATTAATGTGGAAGTAGTGTAAAAGCAGCACAAAATTTGCAGGCAGTGGTCTTCACATCGCATTGGACAGGATGAATTCTACCTCCCAGAGTAACTAGCAAAGAAAAGTTAAAGCTGAGCATCTACTTAGTCACTTAATCCATACATGTGAAACAGAACCATCAGCTTCGTCATTATCCTATCAGCAAAATATGCCAGCTGTTGTGATACAATTGACAATGCTAAGGTAAGGCCAAAATATCAACTGTTAATGCTCACTACAAGTAAACCTAATGATAAACAAATCACTCGACAAAGAAGATTTTTTCTCAAAGTTTCTTAAGTAGACTGCAAGATAGTGCAATCATGACATTAACTGGAGGTTACAGCACAATCAACTGCAAAATGCAACTCTATATAAGAAATAAAAATGTTTCAGGGAAAACTGACAACTAAAATGAGCTACCTAACAAGCAGAAACATAACAAACTGGCTTACCATTGAGAAATAAGATGCAGCTATCAGCATCCTTTTCAGCACAAGCCTGTGCAAGAGCTTTTTCAGCACTTGCAAAGTCCTCAACCCGCATAGAGGACTGAGCACATGCTAGATTAAAAAGAGATGCCCATTTTGATGGGTTGCTACCCTTCCTCTCAATGCACTCTTTGAGATTTATCTCTATTTCATCAGAGCCAGGGCTCGGTGAACATAGAGATTCTAGTTGCTTCAGCATTACCCAGCCAATCTCAGTATTTGTCCGGTTCTGCAAGCACTTCATGTACTCCTTCCTGGAGCTTGAAAGATCACCTTGCACCACATAAGCCCGACACAGTTGCAAGTGTGCAAAGAAAGCATCCGCACTTGGAGAAGTAACTCTTAGAGCATCTGTAGCTTGAGTGATGCAGTTTGCATGGTCATCAGATTGCAAACTAATCTCTGAAGACAATAGGAGTAGCAAGTACTTCTCATAAAGGACGATTTTATTCTCTTCTGAATTGCTTCTGCTGGACAGTACTTGTAGAATCAACCTCTTCAAGATGGTACTAATGTGTTTGGGGTACTTCTCTTCATGTGCCTTTTGGAAAATAGCAAGTACAAGCAGGTACCGTGCATCTTGGTTCCATGGTTCCTGATGAACCAACCTTCAAAAGAAGTTCCACACTTAATTTGTGTAGCAAATCAAATAATTATGTTGTTGCTGTAACAAGTTGGAAAAGGCATACCTTTGCAGGTTGCATAGTGCATTGTACTGACTCAAGTACTGATCTTCACATGTTGGGAATGAGAACTTTGGATAAGAAGTGCAGGTAGCATAGCAAGACACTGTTGCAGATGCTTGAATTTGATGCGGAGACCTTAGGCCTCTATTGGATGTATGCCCATGGGACAATGAAGTAACCCTTACTGCTTTGTGAGAAGCAGTCCAATCTCCACCGGACAGCAGCAGCGATCCAAGATGGTTTCTGCACCATGCAACAAAGGCCATATTATGACCAATATAATCAAGTTTCATTATTCCAGGGAAGATTGTTACCTTACTAAACTGCAATCAGGATACATGTGCAGAACCTTTTTCAGGTAAGACAAACCACCCTCGACCCCTAAACAGCTGTTTGATTCCCCACCAATCTACAAGTGAAAATTAGTCTATATTACAACTAGCGTAGAGCCAAACAAAAATCCACAGAATACCAATATTCATGGGTACTTACTGCCTTCCCCAGAGCAATATTTGAGTGGACTTCACTCATCACCTCATAGGATGTAAGTCTAGGAGGCGTACTCAATTGAGGTAACTGAAAACGCTTAGTTGGCTGCAAAGCATCTAATGCAGAGATGATGAATTTCAACTCTCTGTTATAACTGGGTTGACCAGGGAGTGTATGAATGACTAAAGCTGCAGAATCCTTCCCGGTGATGTTGTATGCCAAGGTGCATATGAATCCCAATGCTCCAGTTGCACTCTCCTGCTTCATACTAGGTAAATTCTCAGCCAAGTTTCTTGATACAGAGAGAGCTTCGTCATGCCGTCCAAGTTTCCACAATGCAAAAGCATATGTCTGTAATCCATCAACGTTCAGCAACCCTAGAAATTTGAGATGCCTTGTTAAGTATTTATGTTTATGGCATGTACAAAATACTTGAAAATGATATGTTCACCCAATTTGGGAGAAAAAATAGGAAATAACTTCCGTTTGTTGAAGTGAAAATTAAACAAACCTTTTGTTTTCAACTCTTCGCACTCCCGTGCTGCATCAGTTGCAAGACCAGCCTGCAGCAAATGCGCTTGTTAATTGAAGAAGTGGAAGTGCTTATGGAGAACAAAAAAGGATAGCCACCTAACCAAGAACCAAGATTAATAAGTACCACACCAAGAACAACAAGATTATTACAAATATAAGGAAAACAACATATATTTTTTGGGAGATTGTACAGTAAACATCATGATTTTAGCTTCTTGTTCTGCAATACAATTATTGATTTATCAAACCACATGATAGTACTCTTACCTTACAAAGTGACCGGGCAAGATTCAGCGAAACATCAACAAAAGGATATCTGTTGTCTAACTTGGACCTGCACATCATGTCTAAAGCAAATTTCGCCTGTTGGTAAGATGCGATTGCAGATTGAAAGTCTGATCGGACTTCAGCAACCAATCCACTTATATTGTGTGACTCCGGGTAATGAGGCGCTCGCTGAACAGCCTGTCTTACAGCCATCAATACCTACATAGAATAATAGCAATACATATAAAGAGACTGACATGTCAACAAAGGAAAAGGAAGCATGAAATAAGTGTGAACAACATCAGCGTTGCTATAGTACCGTACATAACCTGGTTCACTAAATACACAAAACCCAAGCAACACTGCAGTAGCAGATTATGTTATACTAGATACTAACATATGACAACTGAAACAATTAGTAACACTAACTTGGTGACACTGCCAACAATTCAACAACAGTATACAATCTAAAGATGAGACATGAGACCATGTAATACAACCACCAGATTGAACGGATTGCTTTCAGAAAAAAACATCACTTCATTTTGAGCATGAAGGGGCACAATATTTACTCCGTAACTTTCAAGGACACCAGAAGAAAATTAAAACATACCTGAGGTGACAGAAGTTCACCAGAACGAGCAGCAATAGTTCCAAGGCCAATCTGGAACTCTGGCAGCTATGCAAATGTGTCATGAGAATGAGATAAAAAACTAAAGTAAGGAAATTATTAATCGGAGTACTAAATTGCATAGTTACATTGATATCAACATACATTTCAGATAATTGTACTTACAGGTAGTATCTGCACAGCTCTCAAGCAGCTTTCATAAGACTCGTTTACTGCACCAGCCCTTTAAGAGACCATCATACGAAGATTAAATCAGCTTAAGTAAAAAATTGAGTGCATCAATATAGGGAACGTTTGGCTCTTGATGAAATATGTAGGGGGGTGGTTACCCATATTGGTTATGATCTTCTGCCGACATTCCTGCCCATGGCAAGGCCAATGAAGGATCAATGCTTCGAGCTCGGTCAAATGCTTGTCTTGCTAATTGCTTGTGACCTGATTGTCTGTAAATCTGAAGGTCAAATCATTAGTAACCTTACTACTAGTTGAAGAGCCGATAAGGTAACCAACTGCAGCATTAATAGGACTATAGCAGTACCTTTCCAAGGTATGCCCAAGCTTCAGAGAGAGACATATCCAAATGCAGTGCCCTGATAAGAGAATGTTGCTTTAAAGCCTGATTACTTGACACTAAACCCAATGTGACCCAGAAATCCTTATTAACTGGTTCCAACATCAAACCACCCAACGACATTTTCTCTGGAAGCTCCCTGTTGCACAGAAAACATATAGTGTTATCAGAAAAGCTCCTCAAAGAAGCTGGCATCTTACAAACAAAGAAGTTTACCAAGTTATCGGGTCTACAGAGTTATTCTCCTCCATGGTACAAATGAGATCAAGACAAGCAGCAGTATCAATGTGAATATTAGCTTCCCAAGGTGTGAGATGCAAAGCTCGTTGATATGAGAGTTTTGCACCATTTGCAGCTGACAAGCATGTACTTCTCCACTCAAGGACAGAAGCTTTGAAAGTATGTTCATCCATGCCCCACTTGATATCCCCATGCTCCCACGGAAAGCATCTTGCAAGTGCAAGCTGATTTAAAGTGGGGGACATACATGGTTGAATAGAATAAGTTATAAGTTGGCAAGCAAATTTAAATGATTAATTTGGTAATAGATGTACCTGAGTGTCTGCGTGCAATTTCCAAACACAGGAAAGATTTCCAGTCAAGGAAGAACAAGCTTTAGCAGCTTCTGATGCTTCCTACATAAAACAACACTCAAGTGATATATGGGCATGAAATGCTATTAATATGAAACAAAGCATATACCAAAATACCTTTAACAGATTAGCTGCCCAGGTAAACGCCCCAGTAGCTACACAATGCCTTGACCAAGCAAGCAATGCAGAAGCAAGCCCAAAGTATGCAGAATGATTATGAGGAGCCAACTCCAAAGCTAAACGAAACTGTTCAACTCCCTGTTATTGTGTATTGTGCAAGAAGTGCAATAACAGAGATATTGTTACTCATAGCAGCAGTAGAGTTTGCATTGATGCACTATTAAATTGGTCTTTGTTAATAAAAAAACCATGTGTATCCAGCTCAAAATACTTCCTACCTTTCTGAAATAACCAAGCATCAGCTGGATGTTTCCACTTTCAATCAACGCAAATACCCTGGAACTATCGAGTTCAATAGCACGCCCATATGACTGCCAACAAAAACTAAAGTGAGCATATTCAAAAGACCCAATACAACACATTGAAATTGGTTATGACGCCAAAAAAGAAAACAGCGCACCTTTACTGCAGCAGTAAACATGCCCAAACGGTGGTAAGCCAGTCCGAGTGCCTAATACCAAATATAGAATGTTAATGAAATATTCAATTGTGTTGCAAGATAGAAGTATGAGTTAGGTATCATCAGCTTTGACAAGGAAAGAGAAGGAAATAGAACACACACCTCCCATAAATCAGCACATGTCGGGTAACCTCGTATTGAGTGTTGAAGGCTTTGTATAGCCTCTGACCATTTGTTTTGATGAACCTAAATTTTTCATGGCATGTCAATACTTATCATGGATTATGTTTCAATACACAAGTTAGCACATAAAGAAAAGATAATCACAAGAAAACTATAACAAATTTTACATAAGCTTTACTGGGACAGTTAAAGGAAGTACACTAGCAGCTCCTGACCCAAGAAAACAAAATATTGCAATTCTTAAAGCCTAAAGATAGGGCTCTAAACCTAGACATTGCAAAGATGGGTCAGTGTAACAAGACCAGAACCAGCACTAGGGTCGCAGGTCGGACAAAAATAAGGAGTTACCACCAGGCAAGGAATACCCAGTTACCCACAGGGGAGAGTGGAAAATGACCTGGGGAGAACCGGCTGAACTGGTCAATTAAACCCAGTGATGCATGTTAAGCAGGGTCTTAAAATGCACCAGAATATTTAGTATTTATTATAATTATGTGCATTCCAGATGGCGGTGTTTTACTGCCTGGCTTACTGCTTAGGCACTTATTTGTTCTATACTCCCTCCATTACTACATATTTGAAGTTCTATGTATGTCCTAAGTCAAACTATTTTTCTGTTTCACCAAATTTATAGAAAAATGTATCAACATATTTTTCTACAACACCAATTTACTTCCATCAGATTTTTCATTAAATATATCTTCAAACTATACAGATTTGATGTTATAAATATCAGCATATTTTTCTATAAACCTGGTCAAACTTAGAGAAGTTAGACTTAGGACTAACCTAGAACTATAAGTATTTGGAACCGAGGGAGTACTTCTATTCATGCAGCAACGCAAATATTCTGATTCCCACATGTCTCTGCTGTGATGTACTGACATCCACTTAGAAATACAATTGACTTTTCAAGCTACTCTCTATCAGTATTGCACAGCTGGTACCATCTCTGAGCTCTGCCCTTGCCGCGATCAGCCACCTTGACTACACAGCCTGTACTCTGCCCCAAATTTACTCTTCATGCTCCTCCCTTGCCTCGATCATCCACCTTGACTCCACAGCCTGTACTCTGCCCCAAATTTACTTGGCAGATCCAATTGGTGTGCCGATCTAGGTTCAATTGCTCCATAGCAATAGTAAAGTGTTCATACCAAACATAGAACATCTATCCATTTGTAATCTCATGATATATTAAGAAACCCTAATTTCTCTTCAATTAGTATCCTGGTTCCTCATCTGATCCCCTACATGACAAAGGCCTGAAACCGAAACCCCATCCACAATCTAATCCCAATGATTCTATTGTTTGACCGGTAAGACCTGCAAATTCATATTTTCTATCTAAACTTTTTAAGATCATTTAGTAATTTTAAATAGCTTCAAAATTATACTATTTGTGATTCTGGTTGAGTTCAGAGGTGTCTACATTCGGTTGGATTTCAAATCTTCCCACAACCTAAATAATTACTGACGCACCAAATTCCCTTTTAAGTAACACATATAGGCTATTTGATGGGTTCAAACTATGAGGCTCCGACCTAATCCAAATGTGTTTAGTCCATCATAACGAGTAGTTTATGCTGTTGCCATGATCGCTTTAACCAATAATAATGAATAAAAGGAACTGTTGCTGAAGTAACAGACCTGTAAGTAGCCGAGTCTCCTGAATGCCCAAAATGCGCGCGGCGACTTGCCAGCAGCCTCCTTGCACACAGCAAGCTCCAAGCTCTCCTTCCCATCCACATCAAGCAAATCGCAGAGCGCCTCCTGCAGAAAACAAGCCACATCAACACAGCACCACCACGAGCAGACCAACCAACAAACGCCTTCCGCGCAACAGGCACGCATATCTACACGCATTCCTTCACGCGGCACCCACCCCAGCCTCGGCGTCGTCGGGGTCGAGGGCCACGGCCCGCTGGAAGCACCTGGCCGCGCGCTGCGCGTCGCCGGCGCGGGCGTAGTGGTGGCCGAGGGAGCGGAAGGGCCCGCCGTCGTTCGGGTTCAGCTTGGCGGCGGCGAGGAGGCGCTCCGCCTCCTCCTCCTCCGCGCCCTGCTTAGACATGGCGGGCCGGCGAGCTGAGCCGAGCTGGGTTGACCCCCGCTGAATCTCCTGAGTGCTGCGGCGCTGCTGGCACTCCGCCCGCCGAGCAGCAGACGAATCAGCGGCGAACTGGAATTGTGTTGAAGGAATGGAGGACGGATGAATCCGAGTCGGGATGGATCTCCTCGCCGCCGGTGCAAGGAGTGGAGCGGAGGCCGGAGGAGCGGGACGGCGAGATTGAGAGAGGATTTTGTTGGAGGCGGTGGTGCTCCGGTGGAAGGCGGAGAGGGTTGGATAGATGGCCCCGTTGCGTTGCGTTGCGATGCGAGGGGAAGAGGGAAAGTAAAAGCGCTGTTGGATCATGGGCCAAACAACTCCAAGGCCTCATTTGACCGAATGATGGCCCGAACTCACTGGTGCAGATTGTAGTACCCCTGATTCTTTTTTCTTTTTTTTTTGCGGGTAAAGAGTTTTATTTATTTATTTATTTATTGTCAAAAAGTAATACATCGGGACACTTTGTGGCTAGAATTGAAATCGATGGTGTAATCGATGTTATCACGGCTGTCGGGGGATAACCCCGGTAGGTTAAGGGTGATATGGCATAATGGCTAACTTGTCTCTATATGCCGGCTTACTAAGGCTTATTTGCAGGTAAAGCGTTGTTGGCTAAATTAAAGTTTTTTTTACATGACTAAATTGAAGGTTGACCGGGTTAAGGGTAGCCGGCCTAGGGTGACCAACTTACTTATTCTAGCATATCAAAACCGACATACCCATACGTCAAGGGTGCTGAAAGTGAAGAACCGACATACTTTGTGGGGCCAACATTGGTGACCGCCATTAGGGCCAACGGTCGTGTGCAAATTCCCATTGTCAACTTTCACGTCCCATCGTTGTAATCATGGAAGAATCTCATCATCACGTGTTAGAGCACGTCTGTCAGGCTCCGTCAGTGGGCAAGATGACAGCAACCGCAGGATGGCTAGTCCACGGCTAGGATCTCTAGAACCTGTTGGTGTTGTAATCTTGTAATTTAGCTAATTAAGTCACTGTTAAGCGCTGTAATGACTTTGCTTGGGCCTGCTTCGGTATATAAGGAGCAGGAGGGGTGGCTGGGAGGACCAAGCAATAATCAATTATCTATTTTTATCATCTATGTCCTTCCTTGTTCAACACTCGACGGCTCTAGCGCCGCGGCGCTCACTTCCCCCTCCTTCTCCTCCGATCGTCGTCTAGGGGATCCACCGCCGGACCCTGACAAAGTGTTATCAGAGCTAGCGCTCCTCCGCCTGCTCGGTCGCACCGGCGACGTACCCACCCTCCCTCCCTCTTCCTCTAACCGCCACCACCCCCAGATCCAAAACAGCACCTTTCCTCCATTCCGATCATGTCGCATCGCTCCAAGTCAAGCTCACGCACGAGTCGGGGAAGGCCTACCCTCGGCTCCGCTTCGTCAACAGACGCCGAGCTCGCTGCGCTACGGGCTCAGCAATGCGCCGATCGCGATGCGCGTTCTGTCGGGCGACGTCTTCACCAACATCAGGTCGAAACGACGGCAACTCTGGGGGCAGTCCAAGATCAGATGGAAGCCATGGCGCAGATGCAGTCGCAGATGGCCTCCATGATTCAGCGTATGCAGGGGAGCATCGAGCGTTTACTGCCGGATCAAGGTACGAACACCACCGTCTCCCCCAACACAGGCACGAACCGCACGTTCACCACGCCGCCACAACGCACAAACATACAACTTTCCCCAATTCCCGAGCTCCCAACACCACTTCCCACCCCACACACTGCAAATCCTCCACCTTTTCCACCAAACCTCGGCCGCTTCCTGCCGGATCAGCTACCGCATCCACCGTCCTCGCAGGGTGTTTGTCAAAATCGCCCAGTGGCCACGTCCACCGCCACAAGCACACCTCACGGAGATCCTTCTTCCTCCCAAACCCACATCACCCAGTACACCACTCCGACAACACATCCTCATTACTACCAACCACACTCCCCACGCACAAAAGATCATGATCCAATACCACAGCCAAAACCCCAAGAGCAGCCATACCCGAGACCCTACCAACCACACCATCACAACTCTTCCAACGACATCGTTCACACAACAACACAACACCAATCAAACCTTGTCCCTGCCACTACAAACCTACACCATACTCAGCCTACCCATCAAGCCTACAACAACAACACTACTTACCCACTAGACCCACAAATCCGAACCCCACATGTGGAATTACCCACCTTTCATGGGGAAAACCCACGCGCTTGGCTGTTGGAGACAGAGGACATATTCAAGCTAGTGGGAATCAATGGAGAGGCCCGTGTTCGCTGGGGCATAGCACACATTCGTGGTCAGGCCAAGATATGGTTGAACAGTTCAGGAATGGACCTGCAAAGGATGTCTTGGGCAGAATTGGGTCAGGCTCTCATCGAGCGTTTTCCTGATACAGTGACAGTGGATCCTATGGAACAGCTACAGCACTTGAGGCAACGCACAACAGTGGACAGCTATCTCAACTCCTATGAATCATGGATGCAAGTCATGAAAAGAGGCCGAGTCTATCTACCCACGGATTTCTTTGTGGAAAGGTTCATCAGTGGATTAAGTGAAAGCATCCGACATTTGGTACAATGCCAACAGCCAGTCTCTCTAATGTCGGCATATTACATGGCAAGGCAGTATGAAAAGAATCACAATGCCAACATGACAGTGACCAGAAGGGCACAGCCAGCAGTACCAGCTCCCCCCTTACTAGGCAGGAATGTAGCTGGTCGAGAACAACAAATTCGCAATGGCTAGCCAAGGGATAACCCAATCAGAAACGCCAGTCCAAGAATTCCTAGACAGTGCTGGTACTGTCCAGACAATTATGCTCCTGGGCACAGATGTCCAGGTATGCAACGTGCTCTCAACATGTTAATATTGCAAGAGCATCCAGAGGAGCAACAAGAAGAGGTTCAGCAGTTGTTAGTAGATGTTGTCCAAGAGGAACAAGAACCAATACAGCCAGCACAGGCAGCACAACAGGAGCATGAAGATCTCCCTGTCAATGATAATGTTCACTTGATGCAAATATCAGCAGCAGCTTACCATGGTGCAACAGATGAGTCCACCATTTCCCTGCTGATCCAGATAAAAGGAGTCCCAGCAGTCGCCTTAGCAGATACGGGCAGCACAAACACATTCCTTGACAAACAATTTGTCATGGATCATGACATAGACACCACACCAGCTCCCCCTCGACGTGTCAAAGTGGCGGGAGGTGGCATTTTGGTTTCCGACAGCATTGTCTATAATCATAAATTCTGCATACAAGGCATTCCCTTCACAGCTGATTTTCGTGTGTTGCAACTGGGAGGATCTGATGCAATCCTAGGGTTCAACTGGTTTAAACTGCACAACCCAGTTACATTTGACTTCATCGGCCGCACCCTCTCTCTGGAATCTGCTGGACATGTTCATACATTTAACGATCACTTAGTGCCCATGGATGATCCAATGATATCAGCAATGGAATGTAAGAAGCTATTGAAAGATGAAGCCACAGCTTTTGTTCTTTACAGCATCGACGATGTGAGGAAAACTCTGACACAATTGGAAAACACAACCAGCCAAGAAGAATTTCAACATGTTTTGCAAGCATTTGCAGAGGTTTTTGATGAACCACAGGGTTTACCTCCTCATCGATCAGCTGACCACGAGATTCCGCTGTTACCAGGAGCAAAACCTCCCAATATCAGACCCTATCGGATGTCTTTCAATCAGAAGAACACAATTGAGAAAACAATTGCTCAATTGCTAAAAAATGGAGAGATTCGGCCTAGCACCAGTCCTTTTTCCTCTCCACTGATCTTAGTGCGCAAAAAGGATAAGAGCTGGCGCCTCTGTGTTGATTTCAGGGGTCTGAATGATCTAACAATCAAGAACAAATTTCCTATTCCTGTAATCGAAGACCTACTTGATGAGCTACATGGAGCCACCATTTTTTCCAAAATCGATCTCAGATCAGGCTACCACCAGATAAGGATGAAAGAGGAAGATGTCCATAAAACTGGGTTTTCCACTCATTTGGGCCACTATGAGTACCTAGTGATGCCATTCGGATTGAGTAATGCTCCAGCAACCTTTCAACAGCTCATGAATCAAATATTTGCTAAATACCTCCGAAAATTTGTCCTCGTTTTTTTCGACGACATACTTGTCTACAGTCCCAGTAAAGAACAGCACAAACTCCATTTACAAGCAGTGTTGCAAGTCCTGAAGGATAATCAGCTCAAGGCAAAACTGGAAAAGTGCACCTTTGGTCAGCCATCAGTGGAATACCTAGGCCACATTATATCGGGCCAAGGAGTGGCGACAGACCCAGCAAAAATAAAAGATATTGTGGAATGGAAAACTCCTAAAACATTGAAGAAGCTGCGGGGTTTCCTTGGGTTGA
>NC_061511.1:162250899-162261127 GCF_022539505.1 Lolium rigidum | reverse complement strand
TTTATTGCAATACATCTCTTGGTGCTATACGTGCATCGGATCTTGCTTCAGTGCACAAGATGCGTATCCGGATGGTTTCTATTTTGGTGGCTTTTTAGACTAGCAGTGATCCTTGGTGAAAACCAAGTGATGATTCACCCTGTTGAGCATCTGCTCAACCCCATGACTATGTCATGCATGTTTTATGGATTAGATCCATTGGATCTGCTCTCTGGAACTTGGTATACCTTGTTCCAGCTCCTAGTATGAGATTTTGTGTTGATGCAGACTTGTGGTTTGTTCACAGCCCTTCACCTCCAGCCCTAGTTGATCTTCTAGGTCACCATGATTTCTGGTGGCTTAAGTGGTTGTGTGGTTTTGTTCTGTTCTTGAGCAAGAACTGGATGAACTCTGTGTTCTAGCTTCACCCTTACCTGGTGAATTCCTTATCTGGTCGGCTGCTACAATTTCTAGGGTTTGTGTTGCTTTTATATGAGGCCTACTTCTATTCTGGCCATGACACATAGGCCTGGCTTGCTTGGTGACTAACCTGATGCATGGCCTTGCTGTTGCTGCCCAGCACACTTGAGCTGTGTGCTCTCATATGCTGAAACTTGAGCCCCTGGTGGTGCTCAGGTTTGGTCTGCTACTGCCCTTATCTTGTGTTGTCCCTGGTTTTGGACAAACACAAGTGTGCATGACACTTGGTTCTGTCCAAACTGAATTTATTTGGCTAACACTAATATTCTGGCTAGTGTTGGTTCTTTGTTTTGCAGGTTTTGAAGATGGACATGGCCAGAAGATATTCGCCAAGTCATATAGTCTAGGTTTTAGTTTAGGAGCAATATTGTAATCTTTATTTTCATTTCTGTTTATTATTCATCAATTCTTGTATCAGGAATTTTGTAAAGACAATGTAATTTGTCTTTGTGATATCAATAAAGCCCAAGTTTTTGTTTATGAGCTTTTGATTTATGTAATATTTATATTCTGGAATAAACATTGTATTTATGATTCCCTTTGAAATTCAAAGTTGTTTGAATTCATAAGTTGTGTTTTAAATTCTGAATTCTATTTTTATATTATTCAATGCTTATTGTTAAATGTATTAACACTTGTCAAATGAAATCAATTCCCCAAATCAACAAGATACAAAAGAGATCATGTCGAAATTTCCCTAACTCATATTGCCTAATCCTAAGTGCAAAATGAGAGAGAACCTCGATCCCTCTTAGGTTTAGTTGCAATAAGGCGCGAAAATTTCCCCCGTTTTGCAATGAAATGCACATCCCATTTCTAAATCTACCCTTCGTTGTTCCTATGTTCTGGGTTATTACACTATACTCCAACGACGCATCATACCTCGCTCGACTGGTGACCTGCCAATGACACAATGGCTCATTCACTGGGATACTATGACAAGTGCCGAAGCTACTTGGGAGGATGCGGAGTTCATCCAAAAAGCATATCCAGATTTTCAGCCCTGAAGTCTGAGCTCAGGAGGGGGGTCTTGTCAGGCTCCGTCAGTGGGCAAGATGACAGCAACCGCAGGATGGCTAGTCCACGGCTAGGATCTCTAGAACCTGTTGGTGTTGTAATCTTGTAATTTAGCTAACTAGCAAGGTGGCGCTCGCAAATGCGAGAGCATCTTTGTAGTGTTTGTGTGAAAGATAAGTATATATATGTTACATATATCATCTTTAATGTGTATTGAAGTTCTAAATATAATAGCAAACATGATGCAATTAGTTTAGAATAAGTTATCATCTTTTCGTTTATAGGTAGGACAACTAACTAATAAGAAACTTTATTGCGTTGTGTGGAATTTTCTTGGTCTTATTTGCTATACCCGCTTAAAATCCATGACACTCTTCTAAATACGATATATTCTAAATATAAGGTGTACTCCAAGTCCCAATTGGTGCATTGTTTTGTATATAAGTTTTTATCTTAAAATAAAATTAATAAACACAAATAGAAGTAGAAAATAGCATGTGATTAATTTAATATTTCGTTATATTGATGCCCAATTTACATGCCAATTGTTGCATTTTTAGAAAATTTAGAAACCCCTCCGAGACATAACCTTTCATCGAAAAATTGGAATATTTCGGTCTTTGTCAAGACTCACCTACAAAAATTGATCCGCTAAAGTCATTTGGGTATAATGGTATGAAGTCTCCAACTCTTGGATATGACAAAATATTTTTGAAAATATATTTTGAGACATCGGTATCCCTTTGCATGTTATGTACTAAAGTAAAAAATGTGTGTTTTCTCGCGACTATATTTTGTATATTAAATCATAATAATATGGACATACATGAATGATGATCAGCATACTCGATTTCATATAGATATATTTATTAATTTATACTTGAGATCGTACCATACGTTTTCCATCATGTTGAAGCTAGCTAGGTTTATGTATGGGCAAAGCTAGTGTGTGCCTATAATGGAGTATGATTTTTTTTTACGGAAGAGATAGTGTGGTTAAATCTAACGCAAAAGTGGATACAAAATATGCTTCACTAATCTAGCCTGATATTTTAGAGGTGTGTCCGCACGTGTATAAGGAGACAATAAATCGGAGCTGAACGTGACAAGACGGAGAGATCGACACAGGAAACTGAGGGCACGTAGTTCTTCAATTTTAAACACACGCATGGGATTTATCTTTACTCAACAGGCGTGATCAGTTCTTTTCTGAACTAATGCTTGCTTTGAACCGTATTTATCTGGAACAGTTGGAATAGATGCCTTAGCTACTTTTGCTGCAACGTGGTAGCTAAAAAAAATCAGATATGTTACGTACATGTCTCTCTTGTTGTGGATCTGGCACTTGAAATTAGGAAACAGAGTTACTAATTTTTGCTGGGTGAGATACATGAGAATACTTTTATTTACATGTATCAATATCATGTAGGTCCGCTCTCGTACGTGAGTTGGAAACCAATTCGATTGATTTAGTAGAATTTGGTAACAAATCGATCGGCCGGACATGCCACGTTCTATTCTTTACTATTATATTCCAGTTGGTCGTACGTCATACAACGCGTTTGGTGAAGGAGATTCGGAGCATCTTGTCCATCCAATTACTCTCAACATCTCCGCCTCAATGTTCACCGTCGGATTAAAATAAATCATTGCCTTCCTTTCTTCAGTATCCATGCTCGGTAATTGGCATATTCTTTACTATTATATTCCAGTTGGTCGTACGTCATACAACGCGTTTGGTGAAGGAGATTCGGAGCATCTTGTCCATCCAATTACTCTCAACATCTCCGCCTCAATGTTCACCGTCGGATTAAAATAAATCATTGCCTTCCTTTCTTCAGTATCCATGCTCGGTAATTGGCATATCAAAATAAATCATTCCTTTACTATTCCGCTACTACCTTCCTTCTTTTCCTCAACAAACTAGGAAATTAAGCCAATTACAGTTAATCTCACAACACCCCGACGAAGATGACTTCCTCCTCGACCTAGCCTTACCTCGCTATCACAACACCGCGATTCACGGCCTCCGCCGGTCTAGGTGAGTGCATTGGGACAGTGCACATCTCCCGTGTTATGAAGATACTTTTGGGATCTCACGGAGCATGCTGCGATTTGATTAGTTACTCAGTGGTGGGCGCCGATTTAAGCACCCTGATAGCGGTTCTCCGGCGGGGCTGCGCGCCAGGTTCTGGACGTGAGGGCTGCTCCTGTTCCTGCGCCACCACCGCAAACCGTCTCGGCGTCAGGGTCCTCCAGACGCAGAAGTGAGCGGGAGTTGACGCACCACCAAGCATTCTTCTCCTCCTCCAAGGCTCCAACCAGTGACACCTCGCCGCCTCGATCAGCATCTCCCGGCCCTCGCTGTCCCGATCCACATCTCCAGGACCTCGCCGCCTCCATGCACATGGTGCGACGAGGCGTCCACACCTGCGCGCATGGCTCCGGCAGCCGAAGATCTAAATTGGCCTAGACGCAGTCATCCGCTCAGCCAGCCCTACTGACCATCGAAGAATTGGAGACGGCCTGGTCTCCAAGATTCGGCCGGGAACGAGCTGTTGTGGCAGGAAGTTGTGATCTTGGGCGTCGTTCTTTCAACTACGAATTGGATGCCCTGGACGGTCGTCGTCCACCTGACCTCATGGCTGTCTAATTGCTCTTTCCAGAGCCACTCCACCTTACCCAGCAGCACCCCACACACCCATGAGCTCACCTCCCCTAGATCATGGTGTTGTTGTCCTTTGCGATATTTTGTTGCCCGTGTTTTCCCCAAACTCCTGTCAGCCTGCTCCCTGACGTGTTGCATACTGAAGGTCACCCTGCTCCTTGCCGCAAGCTAATCGCCCTCAACTCCGGATTCATCTCCAGGAAGGCCGGTTTACCATGGCGACCAGGTATTCAATTGGCTCTATGGAAGTTGTAAAAATTTAGGAAAGAACTCAAGATTACTCCAGCTAAATATACTTACAGATGCAACGCACTGGTTCCTAAATTATTTTGATAGGGTAATAGAGACAATAGAATTGGAGGAGTAAAAAAACTATTTGATATCTAACCATATATTCAACTGACTGGTGTAGGAACTACTGCAAAGAATACAGACAGTTTAGAAACCATTCGTAAGCCTCTGTGATTGATGCAGGAACCATCATGCCAGATATTTTTATCTAGGGAAAAAATAGATGACGGATTCTATCGCGGAAAGCTTTGACTTTTATGTTATTTCTCTTCTCAGTTACATTTTTATATGCACATGATACAAACCTTTCTTTGATTCACGGTCCATTCATTTTTGTCCCAGTTCCACAATGGCTAAATCAGCTTTTCTTTTTTCCCAGCCATTATGAGTTTATCAGGAAGATCATTTGTTTTGGTTGTGCTAATATTATATATTAAGTTACTGCAGTAACCTCTATCGATTGGACAATACTTGGGCGGTTCTATCGACACGATTCAGAGTACGTACCTTGGCCGTAATAGCAACAAGTTCATCCATCAGTTCTAATTAACTGGCTTGTCAGCAAAACTGTTTATCTCAGTTCTGCTTTTCTACTAAATGCTCTGTCCAATGAGATTTTTTAAGCGCCACAGAATAATTCACCTTGAATCCTGAGGAAATCAGATTGGGGAGTGCTCGATAGTTTGTTTAATCTTGTAAAATGTCCATGTACTTCACTTGCCTCGGTGACCAGTGCCCGTCAAGGTCAGGTATTACTTGCAGGGCCATGCCCTTTGTTTATGAGCGCATAGATTATCCATGTTTACTGTCACATGGAGGACATTACCTCTGGAATATTGGATGTGAAATTTTCATATCAGTTATATAGCATGTACTCACATTTTGTTCTTTTGTTTGTATTTTCTTTTGAACATTGGATGACTGTTTAGCCATTTGGTCCATTTTTTTCCTATTCCTTGTAGATAATTTGTATTAGTTCATCGGAGTACCTCTTGAAACATCTATACTGTCTATCTAAAAATATAGTTGAAATCATTCTACCTACAAAGACATCTATGAATTTTAGGCATACAATATTCTGTGAACAATTGCTGGTAAGAGAGAGAAATGAGAGAGGACCACGAACCGGTGGCTTTTAAGTGTCGAAGTACTTCAAATCTCACTATTTATGGAATGGACCTCTCATTGTTCATTGGTCATTGCACATGCCGTATGTTTATTCAAGTCAGGTCTGCCATGTCCATATGTTTCTTTTTTCCTTTTGGAACCATTGAATCTTCAAACTATGGTTTCTATAGCCAGAGCAACTCTGCTTTGTTTGATGCATATATTGGGATTGACATGCCAAACTTTTAATCTGAATCCATTACTGAATTGTTGGTGCATCTATTACAAGTTGTTCTTCTCAACTTATTCCTCATGGGGATATCACAAATTTGACAACGATTACTTGAATTGCCCTGGCAGCTTGTTCATATGATTTTTTTTATGTGACCACTGTGCAGCTGTGTGATAAATAAATGATCAATTTACCTTTATTTTATTTATATATTCTCAATCTAATCATGCATTAATTGAGCATTGACATCGTGAGAACATCTCGAATAAGTAGCGAAATGTCGAAGGAGGTGGTTCATTGTCTATGGCTTACATTTGTTCGATTTTGACCAGGACCAAGAAAAAGACCTATCAACTCCCCTCCAGGGTTCCAGACGCGTTTATATCATCATCAACCACAAAGATGCGCATTGAAATCATCCATGCTATGTTTCATGACTGCGAAGGAAGTCGTTCAAACCCTAGACATACAAAGGTGTAGAGTATATGAATTGGTTCGTGGTTAGGCAAGCTCGTGTAGAGCCAACTAGCTAAAGAATAGTAGCTGATCATTATGAACATAACTGCAGCTGGGCTCAAGCTAAACGGTTATTGTAAACCTCTAGATGTACCATTGTTAATAAGCATAGCTTTTAAAGTTCTAATTTTTTTGTATAGCGATGTTCAGTTTTATCGTTAGTCTCTAGAAGTTAACTTTCTGACAAAGAAAGCCTCTGTTGGTTCAGAACGTAAGGTTTGTGGATCGGGAGCTATATAGTGTTGGTTGAGAACATAAGCATTGTGGATCTGGAGTAGATTTTCTAATGCATTTTCACCCTGTAAGATGCATTAAATCATTAGCAACAGTTTGAAAGAGAAATTGCTGGAGACAAATAAAATTGTAACAATCACAAACACCTCCAATTTTGGGTTGTGCTCGTGAAATTGAATGATCTTTTGATAGCATATTTCTAATCTTTTTTAGTACCTTAGATGATTTTTTCAGGAGATGCGCCGAGAACAAGGGTGGAGACAATCATAGAGCCAGCTCTGGTTTTGTTTTCTAATATGATAGACATATGATGGCATGACATGACCCAGGTGAAATATTACAGACCTAATAACAACCGCAAGGCGATATTTCGTATTGTAGGGGCACATGAAGCTATCTATGTTGTACTAGCAAAGTGAAATTCCAATCAATAGTAAAGGAGAGATAATTGTTGTTACCAAAAAATGATGAGATAATTGTTGGCTATTGCTTTCAATGCACATGCACATGACCTTAAATTATAGATTTCCATTAAATTACATTTGAAGTAAAGTAGAATCACTATTTTGAATATTACATGCTGTATTTTTTATACATATGAATTTCATGTCCATTATGTATACATTAATGCCGAGAAATCAATTGAAAAGACCGTAGCAACGCACGGGCATTCAACTAGTACTTTTTAAAGAACGTGTGTATCTATTTGATCTTACGTGTATAAATTAACTTTTGTACATATATAATATTGTACGTAACATCTTTTAATTTTTAATCTGAGACGTTCATATTAATATCATCGGCTTATGTTTTTTAAGTATATGTGGATCAACCTGGTGCCTCGAAAAATACCCTTATTTTGCTTTTAGTATATAATAGATTAAGTCACTGTTAAGCGCTGTAATGACTTTGCTTGGGCCTACTTCGGTATATAAGGAGCAGGAGGGGTGGCTGGGAGGACCAAGCAATAATCAATTATCTATTTTTATCATCTATGTCCTTCCTTGTTCAACACTCGACGGCTCTAGCGCCGCGGCGCTCACTTCCCCCTCCTTCTCCTCCGATCATCGTCTAGGGGATCCACCGCTGGACCCTGACAACGTCTCTACAGAACAAGCGACGTATGAGCTCATCATGGGCTGACCATGGTGACAGAGGGAACAATGGTTAGCGTGGCCACAGAGTCAGGTACAGAATGTCAAGTCCTGACGAGGATGTCCTGGGCAACAAGATGGAAGCTCCTGGCAGGACCAAGGTGAAGACTTTGGCACCATGGAAACTGGCTTTATCCCATGCTAGGGTTTCTGTCATGTAACCTACTCCCCAGTATAAAGGGGGTGTAGGGCCTCCTTAGCAAAGGATCGATCATTACTCTCATTCTCCCCCCTCGCACGCTCAGAACCACAGAGCTTCTTCCTCCTCTCGCTACACAGCTCAAGGAGCACCATTGTTGTGGGGTTTCCACCTCGAGATATATACATCCAGACAAGCAAGAGTAGGGGTTTTACCTCCTCGTGAGGGCCCTGAACATGGGTAGATCATTGTGTCCCGTGTGTGCTTGTTAGTGCATCTTCCCTCCTGAATCCTCCGGCCCCAACTTAAGCCTACTGATACGTCTCCGACGTATCGATAATTTCTTATGTTCTATGCCATATTATTGATGATACCTACATGTTTTATGCACACTTTATGTCGTATTCGTGCATTTTCTGGAACTAACCTATTAACAAGATGCCGAAGTGCCGCTTCTCGTTTTCTCGCTGTTTTTGGTTTCGAAAATCCTAGTAACGAAATATTCTCGGAATTGGACGAAACAAAGACCCAGGGGCCTATTTTGCCACGAACCTTCCAGAAGACCGAAGAGCATACGAAGTGGGGCCACGAGGTGGCCAAACCACATGGCAGCGCGGCCACGGGGGGGCCCGCGCCGCCCTGTGGTGTGGGCCCCTCGTTAGCCCCCCGACTCTGCCCTTCCGCCTACTTAAAGCCTCCGTCAGGCGAAAAACCACGATACGGAAAACCTTCCAGAGCCGCCGCCATCGCGAAGCCAAGATCTGGGGGACAGGAGTCTCTGTTCCGGCACCCTGCCGGAGCGGGGAAGTGCCCCCGGAAGGCTTCTCCATCAACACCGCTGCCATCTCCACCGCCATCTTCATCACCGCTGCTGCTCCCATGAGGAGGGAGTAGTTCTCCATCGAGGCTCGGGGCTGTACCGGTAGCTATGTGGTTCATCTCTCTCCTATGTACTTCAATACAATAATCTCATGAGCTGCCTTACATGATTGAGATTCATATGATGATGCTTGTAATCTAGATGTCATTATGCTAGTCAAGTGAGTTTTACTTATGTGATCTCCGGAGACTCCTTGTCCCACGTGTGTAAAGGTGACAAGTGTGTGCACCGTGTGGGTCTCTTAGGCTATATTTCACGGAATACTTATTCACTCGTTGAATGGCATAGTGAGGTGCTTATTTATATCTCTTTATGATTGCAATGTGTTTGTATCACAATTTATCTATGTGCTACTCTAGTGATGTGTTATTAAAGTAGTTTTATTCCTCCCGCACGTGTGCAAAGGTGACAAGTGTGTGCACCGTGTTAGTACTTGGTTTATGCTATGATCATGATCTCTTGTAGATTGCGAAGTTAACTATTGCTATGATAATATTGATGTGATATATTCCTCCTACATATGCATGAAGGTGACAGTGTGCATGCTATGCTAGTACTTGGTTTAGTCTTTTGATCTATCTTACACTGAAGGTTACTAAAATATGAGCATTATTGTGGAGCTTGTTAACTCCGGCATTGAGGGTTCGTGTAATCCTACGCAATGTGTTCATCATCCAACAAAAGTGTAGAGTATGCATTTATCTATTCTGTTATGTGATCAATGTTGAGAGTGTCCACTAGTGAAAGTGTAATCCCTAGGCCTTGTTCCTAAATACTGCTATCGCTGCTTGTTTACTGTTTTACTGTGTTACTACTGCTGCATTACTACTGCTTGTTTACTGTCCTGGGCAAAGCACTTTTCTGGTGCTGTTGCTACTACTTATTCATACCACCTGTATTTCACTATCTCTTCGCCGAACTAGTGCACCTATTAGGTGTGTTGGGGACACAAGAGACTTCTTGCTTTGTGGTTGCGGTGGTTGCATGAGAGGGATATCTTTGACCTCTTCCTCCCTGAGTTCAATAAACCTTGGGTATCCACTTAAGGGAAACTTGCTGCTGTTCTACAAACCTCTGCTCTTGGAGGCCCAACACTGTCTACAAGAATAGAAGCTCCCGTAGACATCACCTACCCATGGCATCTGTTGTAACTCCACCACGACAGTTGGCGCCTACCGTGGGCCAGCAGCGTCACCGGCTTGAGTTTTCATCTGAATGGGTAGTTCCTGGCCTTGTCCAGAGGCTCGGCTCGTTGGACTTTGATACGTCTCAAACGTATCTATAATTTCTTATGTTCCATGCTAGTTTTATGACAATACCTACATGTTTTGTTCACACTTTATGTCATATTTATGCGTTTTCTGGAACTAACCTATTGACGAGATGCCGAAGGGCCGCTTGCTGTTTTCTGTCTGTTTTTGGTTTCGAAATCCTAGTAAGGAAATATTCTCGGAATCGGACGAAATCAATGCCCAAGCATCTTAGGATCACGCGAAGCTTCCGTAACACCCAAGAGAGGCCGGAGGGGGCC
>NC_061511.1:162195868-162250799 GCF_022539505.1 Lolium rigidum | reverse complement strand
ACCCAGCTTTATAAATAAAGCAAGCGACCAATGTCAAAGTTTACAACCAACACACGACTCACGCCACACACGCGCAGCCAAGAACGGGTAACAGCACAGCTAACACGTCTTGTGCTAAGCCCAGCACCATAAGTACAAAGCGGTAGGATACAAAGCCCTGAAGCGGGTCGAATGTGCTAAGTCGCCCTAGTCCGCGCATGCAGCCTCCTGACCTCGTCCACCGCCAAGTCCAGCAACGCACGATCCCTCGGTCTGACCAGAACCCTCCAAGACTGCATATAAAGCAACATGTGGAAGAATGCGTCAGCTGCATTGCCGATCAGTTTCCCTTCAATAGTTAGTTTGTTCCTAATCTGCCAGAGGGCCCAGCATTGGGCCGCAAAGGTAAACCATACTAATCTACGAAGGGGTCCTAGCAAACCCTGTGCTAAGGCAATGAAGTCCCCGACCCCCGCCGGGTTCCAAGTGCAGTGTAGGAGTTCCCTAACCCCGGCCCACATGTATCCCGCCATGGGGCAAGTGAAGAAAATGTGATTGCAATCCTCCACCTCACCACAAAGAGCGCAAAGGCCATTGGACGGCCCTCGCCTCTTGGCCACCTGTTCGCAGGAGGGTAGCTTTCCTCGAATCAACTGCCAAAGGAAGACTTTGATCTTGGGTGGGACGCGTGTCCGCCACACCTCCTTGAAGTGTGTAACTGCTGCACCCTGCAGGAGTCCACAATACACCGACCGCGTAGAGTACTCCCCTGAGGGCTCCAGGGACCAAGAGATCTGATCATTCCCTACTTCGTCCGGTAGCCCGTTAATTTCACGGCAAAGATCATCCCATTCGACCTTTTCCGCCAAGCCAAGGTGCCGTCGGAACCGGATACGCCACTCCCCGGGATTACCATCGACCACCCTAGTCGAATGAACCGCCCGAGCTCCGAGTTTGAAATACCATTTAAGTTTCTGTATGGAGTTCCAAAACTGGGAGCCCCTAGTCGGCACATCCCTAGAGAAAAAATCCCTTTCCCCGAGGTACTTTGCCCGAAGCAAGTCAGCCCACAATCCCCCTGTGCACTGGTAGTACTTCCAAATCCATTTCAACATCAGGGCAATGTTCATGGTTTTGGTGTTGAGGATCCCTAAGCCCCCAAATTGCTTAGGTTTACACACTGTGGCCCAATCCACCATGTGGTATTTCCTCCCCTTGCCGACTCCTTCCCAAAAGAATCGGGATCGAGGCCTGTCCATGGCCGCATGGGTGGAGTCATGTAAAAGGTACAGGCCCATAGCGAACATAGGCAGGCTCGAAAGACAGGAGTTAGTGAGCTCAAGCCGGCCGGCCGAGGCAAGAAAGAGACCTTGCCAAGGCTCCACCCGGTGACCCACCTTCTCCGGTAGGAATTCCCAATCCGCTACCCGAAGCGCCCGACTACTCACCGGTAAACCAAGGTATTTCATCGGGAGCTTACCCAGTTTACAGTTGAGCATGTGCGCAACCCTGCGCTGCTCCGGTTCCGTGGCCCCTGTCACGAAAACCTCGCTCTTGTCAAAATTGATCTTAAGACCCGACATGTTCTCAAAGCATAGCAGGAGGAATTTAAGGTTTGCAATCCCCAGATCCGAGGGCTCAATCATGACAAGGGTGTCGTCAGCATACTGAAGGTGCGTCACCCCCCCTGGGATGAGGTGAGAGACGACCCCTCGGATGTGGCCAGCCGAGTTAGCCTTGGCCAGCATAGCCGCGAGGCCATCCACAAGGAAGTCAAACAGGATCGGCGAGAGGGGGTCTCCCTGCCGTACACCCCTCGCATTACGGAAGAAGGGTCCCACCTCTCCGTTGATATTGATAGCAGTCTGGCCCCCCATGACCAGCTGCATTAACCTGTGGACATTCATGTCCGAAAAACCCTTGCGCTGCAGGATCTCTCGGAGGAAGTCCCAGTTCACCCTATCGTAGGCCTTCTCGAAATCGAGTTTAAGCAGGAGGCCCCCAAGCCTCTTGGCATGAAGTTCATGTGCAATCTCATGCAGGGCGAGTACCCCTCATGCGGACATCTACCCCGAATGAAAGCGAGTCGACTTCTATCAATGGTTCTATGAGCAATCGGCGCCAAGCGGGTTGCATACGCCTTTGCAACAAACTTGAAGATGACATTGATAAGCGCTATAGGCCTAAACTGCTTGATTGTGTCCGCCCCCTTAACCTTTGGGATCAGGGTGATGACCCCAAAGTTCAGCCGCGCGATATCCACTCTACCCAGAACGAAGTCGTTCAGGATCTTGAGGATGGGCTCTCGCGAGATTCCCCGAAATCGCTTGAAGAAGGTAACCGGCAACCCATCCGGCCCAGGCGCGGAATCCGGCCTCATGCTGAGAAGGACCTCATCAAGCTCGGCAGGAGTGAAGGTCAACTCGAGCGCCAGGTTTTCCGCCGGGAGGATCTGATGGTCCCCAGACCACAAGTCAGAGTGGAGGGAGAAGACCCTTTCCTCCCCCCTAGAACCCATAAGGCCACGGTAGAACGAGTAAACGTGTTCCATAAGGCCCAGCTGCTCGTCGACCTCCCCGTGGCCCGTGACAAGCCGAGGGATCGAACACTTCCGTCGCCTCCCGTTGGCGATGGCGTGGAAATACGCCGTGCAGGAGTCCCCCAAAACCGTCCAACGCACCCTACTGCGTTGCCTCCAGTACTCCTCCTCGAGGCTGTCCATGAGGAGAAGCTGATCCTCCAGATGGTATGCGAGGGCCCAACCCTCCTCATCCAACCCGTCGGAGTCCGCTTGCCGGTCTAGACCGTCGATCTGCGCCAGGAGGTCTGCCCTAAAAACCCTCCGCTCCTTCCCAAAATTGGCCCCCCAGCATTTAAGAAACTGGCGTAGGTTCCGAGCAATGCACTGCCAGCCATCAATGCTGTCCCAGTGAGGTCCCAGCTCGTGCAGGTAGCGGTGTATTTTGCCGTAGATGAGCTCCCCAAAGCCCGCCACTCGGAACCACCATGTCTGAAAGAAAAACCGTGGTGGTCTCCGAACCGTGACTTCCCCACTATCCAGGAGGAGTGGGTTGTGGTCTGACCCAATCCTAGTGATAGCCGTCACGGAGCAGAAAGGAAATGCCGCCTCCCAGGCGGGCGAAACAAAAAACCCTGTCCAGCACACATCTGATCGGGCAGAGTTGTCTGTTAGTTCAGGTAAAGCGGGCCCCGGCCCGGTTGATCTCCCGAAGCGACATGGCCGCAATGGAGTCATTGAACCTACGAATCCGAGGCCAGTTGATGTTCCCATTGTTCTTATCCCGATCAGACCGGATAAGGTTAAAATCCCCGGCCACCACCAAAGGCACCGAGCATTGTTGGACCGCGAGCTCGAGCTCCCCCAAGAACTCCTCAGTGCGGGAATGGTCAGCTGGACCGTAGATCAACATAAAGCACCACTTCATGTTGTTGTTGCGCTGCAAAACGGTGGCGCTGAGGAAGAAGGTCCCCATCCTCCACGCCCCAACCTCGAAGGATTCATCCCTAAATCCCAGGAGCATACCGCCGGAGTGACCAACCGCCGGTAGATGATTCCAAGCGAAGAGGCCTCCCACCTCTAGGCTCCGCAACTCCGCAGTGGAGAAGTCCTGCTTAATGGTTTCTTGAAGCCCGATGATGTCCAACCTGTTGGTTCTAATATAATCCCTAAGTTGGGTTCGTCGGCCCTCCCGACCGAAACCCCTAATGTTGTAAGAGAGAGCTTTCATCTAGCAACTGTCCGTTTGCCGCGCCCCTTCCGCACCGCCAAAACTGGGCAAGTAAGGCGTTTCGCGCGTTTCCCCTGCACCGTGCCGGACTTAGATGCTCCCTGCATCTGGTCATCGAAACCGTCCGGCACGGGACCCTCCCCGCAGGGAGAGGTAGCCGCGGCCTCCCCGGCCGTCGCAATGCGCGCAGCAGCGCCCCGGGTCTCCACCGGCTGCTCTGCCTCGGGCTCCGCTTGTGCTGCCTCCCCGGCAGCATGAGCATGGGCCAGCGCCGCAACCTCCCTGTTGGCCGCCACTTCCGCAAGCGCCGCCTGTGCTCTTTCCTTAGCTCGGATCATAGACAGTGCCTCAATAGGAGACCCTGCCGAAGGGGTGAAAACCACACAGCTATCCGAAGCCACACGGGAGAGATGAGAGTCAGAGAGGGAGTCAAGGACAGTAAAAGGATTACCTTTCTCCAAGTTCCGCTCCGCCGCCCGTTGTTGCGCCTTCTCCATGGTGGGGGTAGCGGCAGCTCCCCGGTTCCTCATGCTCTTGCGTGTCGTCTCGACCACCACCGTCTTCGTGCGCTTGCCCTTGGCGACCTTCTGCCTGGAGTACGTCGCTCCGCCCCGATCAACCTTGGCCGAGCCCGCAGCCGCGGGTGGCCCGACCCGCAGCGCCTCCTCCACCTCCACCTGGGCGCCCGGCTGGCCAGCCCGAACATCGCAGGGCGCAGCCAACTGGGGCCCCTCCACCACCAACTCAGTATCAACCAGCATCATCGACTGAGGGGAGAGGGGTGGTCGCTCCCCCCCAGCCGGGCTCGAGCGCACCCAGGCATCGACCGGATCCACCACCATGGACACCGTGTCGCCGGAGGTGAGGGAGATCTCCTCAAGATCCCCAGCGTGGGCTTTCTTGCGCGCCTGCCCGTCCGCATCCTCCGCCGTGGTGAGCGCCCGGCCAGCCCCACCTAGGGCCAGCGAAGGGAACGGGAAGGCCCCCAGGTTGGACCCGTACTGGTCGCCAATGCCCGCCATCCCGCGGCGCAGCTGCGGCGCACTGCTAGCCCCCTCCGTGCGCAGCGCATGGGACCTGCCCGTGCCGCCACCCTGCAGCGAGCTCACGTCCGCCGCCTTTTCCTTCTCCTTGCCGCTCCCCTTCCAACCATGCTTGTTGTAGTCTCCCGTGCTGTGATCCTCGGAGTCATCGTCACCATCCTCGTCCCTAGGCGGTGCCGGTGGCCGAGGGGCTCCATCATCCCCCGCCGTCCCATGGCCACGACCACCCAGCTCAGCCGACACGCCCACGTTGAAGGGCACCCCATTGACGAACACCTGGATAGTCCCCTTGATTCTCTCCGGGTAGCGACATTGGAATCGCATCCGGATAGGCTCGGTCATCCACTTCCGCAAGGAGAGCTCATCAACCTCCAAAGGCCTGCCCACCATGACCATGGCCGCCATCAGTCTGTCCACCTCCAGAAGGTCCCGCGGGACCCCGGTCAGCCGAACCCACGTCGAAGGGAGCGCCTTCCCCGGTTGGGGGGCCAAGAAGGCCTCCCGGATCTCCACATCAGTCTTGCTCAGGGGAAGGTAGAGCTTCCCACTCCCCGTACTCATCTTGAGGGTGGCCCTGGACGGGAAGTGCACCATGAACTCAGACTCGGTGATCTTTGACACCTGCCAGTCCCACAGGTCGTCCACGAGGTTCTTGAGCTCGTCAGAAAGCTGAGACTCTGACAAAGGTGCCCCTTTGAACTTGATCACCGCCGCAAACTGGTCTCCCTGACTCTCGTCGCGAAGCGGCTCCACGTCGATGTTGAAGAAGCCACCGCCCGAAATTGCGTGGCCCATGGACTGCAGCAGGAGGGGCTTGCCTCGGGTCGGACAGCTAGCGGAGCTGTGGCCCTCCTTGCTGCAGATGATGCAGAGGGGTTCGAAGGAGCACTCGGACTGGAAATGCCCGGACCTCCCGCAGCGGAAGCACTCTCCGCTGGCTGCGGGCGCCGGCGCCTGCCCAGCCCCTTGCTTGGCCTTGCCCTTCTGCCTCTGGGAGCCCGCCGCACCCTGCGACTGGGATCTGCCCGCGCCGCCCTGGCTCCCCTGGGCACGACCGCCCCCGCCCTGGTTACGGGAGCCCGAGTGGTAAGGCTGCTGCCTCTGCCCTTGCGCCCGCGGAGGCTCCTGGGAGCGCTGACGGGACATCTCCCTGTCCTGCTGCCGGCCCCGACCGACCTCCTCCGCGTACCTGCCACCATCAGGTGTGGGCCTCCGGTCATCGCCGCCCCCACCACCGTCGAACCTTCGCTTGTTGCCGTTCGTGCCACCCCCTGGGAGCTGTTGCCGCTGTCGAAGCCGTAGCTGCTCGAGCCGCCGTAGCCGTTGTTGTTGAAGTTGTTGCCCTGCCCGTTGTTGCCGTTGCCGTAGCCGTGGCCGGAGTTGTCGCCGCCGCCATGACCGTTGTAGAAGTCGCCCGCGCCTTGATTGTTGTTGCTGTAGGCACCACGGCCGTCCCGGCCATCACCGCCGCCGCCTCCGGCTCCACGCCCTTCACGCCTGTCGCCACCACGCCCGCCGCCGTAGTCGCCGCTCCGCTCTCCCCCACGGTCGCCGCCGCGAGCACCGCTCCGATCTCCCGCCCGCTCGACGCGCCTCTCCATCGCCACCACCTCAGCAAATGACCGCGTCAAGGGGGAGGGAGGAGGGATGCGGTGAAGGGATCTTGCAAAACGCCCGCGCCGCCGCACCTCACGAGCACGGGCAGGAAAACCTAGATTGGGGTCTCTGCATCCCCGTGGGATCCAAAGCCACTTAACTGGCTCCTGTCGGGCTTGGAAGGCCTCCACCGGGCCGGGAGACGCCAGATGGGCCCGCTCCCCGACCACGGCCCACGAGAGCGGCCCCGGAGTCACCCCAGGACTCAGGGCCATCATTGGGTGGGCCTCCGCAGCCTCCAGGCCCAGAGCCAGCCCACCCCCAGGAACCGTCTCAGCCAGCGTGGCAGTAGGGTTTGGCTGCCCTTCCGCACCATCCCGCACCGCCGCCCCGGCGGCCGCCGCCGGCGCACCGACCAGCAGCCGTCGCTCAGAACTCCACGTCCTGGCCGGCGCCACGGGCCGAGCAACCCCACCAACACGCCGCCGGGGGAGAGGGCTCCCGTCCCCTAACCGCCGGAAACGCGGGGCGCAACCCCCGCCGCCGCCGGAGAAACGCGAGCACCTGCCGCCCGGGGAGAAGCGGCGATGTTGGAGGGAGCCCCCAAGCTCCTCCGCCCGCGCAATGAACCCTCCCAGGGTTGGTCTAGCCGGCGGGCAGCTCGCCGCCCGGAGCTCCCGCCCAACCTCGTCGTCCTCCACCGAAGACCTAGCTTCCTCCTCCGAAGAGCTCGCCTCCCCCTCCGCCCAGGGAGGGGGCCGAGCCCAGAACCTGTCGCGCCTCCTTGTCGACCTTGCCGGCGACCACGAGCCACCACGCGGCTCCGCCCTCGTCTCCTCTGAGCCGCCGTCAGAGTCGGGAGCGGCCGCGTCGCCGGGATCGCCATCGTCGTCGCCCTCTTCGTCGGGCTTACCGCTTCGAGCCATCTTTCGTTATCTGTTGACCGTGGTGGTGGTTTTCACGGGCGTCTTTCTTCTCCAGGTTTCACACACTCCATCCGTCCATGTATATATGGCCACTTAATTTTGTCTTAAGTCAAACTTCCTTAAGTTTGGCAAAAATTTATAGAATACAATATGAAATCTGTATCGATAGATCTATCATAAAAACTGTTTTCATGATACACTTATTGGGCATTGTAGATGTTGGTGTTTTTTCTATAAACTTTGGCAAGCTTAAATATTTATTTCTTAATGCTGGATTAAGTGGCCTTATATTCATGGATGACGGAGAGAGTAAGCAAGTATACAAAAATTCAGGTCCAATAGCATAATTTTGGGTTCATAAACAAATTGTCATAGTGTATGTGAATTTTATAGCACTACCCATCAGCTCAAACTATTGGTTTCACTCGCTAGTGGATGAAACTTGACATGATATCTCCTCGTGTATGGTGTCTACCTATGCGCTCTTGCATATCTCAACACAACACACTCCTTTCATGGCAAACAAGCTCTGATTTCCCTCCATCAAGAGCAAGATCCTTCGCCACGAACGAAACACAGTCCCCATCCTCAACCCTCCCACTCGTCGGCGTTGCCGAAGATGGAGTAGATGATAAAGTGACTTGTTGCTTGTACGGCGTGGTAACTTAATTGTATCCACCCATATAACTTTATTGTGATATTAAACTTTTACTTTGTTGTTTTTCTCAACATTCAGGTTTTCGTGAAAACTTTGGTGAACTTCTACTCCTATTCACATGCTTTGCCGATGAAATTGAGTAGGGAGTGATCTCCTTGGTAAATATAAAGCTTGTGATGCCCATCGGATCCTTCCGTTAGGTTGGAGAAGTATTGTTCACACATCAGACAAAAGATCTTCTGGAGAGAGTGCAGACGAATGGCCCTCGAGATCACATGAGAACTTTAAAAACTAAATTCAAAATTCAAATGGTGTGTTTTAAATAACATTAAATACTTTCACTTCAAAGCAAATGGTAAATATAGAAAGAAGGAAAAAAATCAGTTAGAACAAGATGAGGGACTATCGTCGAAGAATCTAACCTAAATGTCCATATTACTAAATATAATAAGAAACTATTTGGGGGCACCGATCCAAAGCTATTTCTCTATAGTATAGAAATATACTCATGGCATTCTATATTTATCCCCGGATTAGAATACCACCCTTATGCCCAACTTCACAGAGAATAAAGTTTGTGAGGCTATTTCTTAGTTGGCTGATAATAAAGCTCCGAGACTAGATGGATTTCTGTCAGAGTTTTAACAAAAAAAATTGGGATGTATTAACGGTGGGTGACATGGGTATGCCTGATGAGTGCAGAGCACATCGTTGGGGAACCCCAAGAGGAAGGTATGATGAGCACAGTAGCAAGTTTTCCATCAGTAAGAAACCAAGGTTGAATCGACCAGTAGGAGAAAGGAATGATTTCCGAAGGTGTTGCTAGCTGACTTTTGGCAGGACGCACTACCGGCTTCAGCAAAAAAGTGGAACCTGCACACAACACAACCAAAATACTTTGCCCAGTATACAGTGAGGTTGTCAGTCTCACCGGTTTTGCTAAAAACAAAGGACTAACCGTATAGTGTGAAAATAAATGTTTGTTTGCAGTGGAATTAAAGAGAACAGTGCTTGCAGTAAGTAAACAGAACAAGTGTTTGCAGTAGATGATTTTATCAGTGTAAAAGAAAGGACCGGGATCCACAGTTCACTAGAGGTGTCTCTCCATAAAGATAAATAACATGTTGGATGAACAAATTACAGTTGGGCAATTGACAAAATAAAGACCATACATGACAAGATGATTACTATGAGATTCATTTGGGCATTACAACATAATACATAGACCGTAATTCAACTACGTCTATGACTAATAATCCACCTTCCGGTTAGCGTCCGCACCCCTTTCAGTATTAAGTTGCAAGCAACAGATTATCGCATTAAGCAATGTGTGCAAAGTAAACAATAGAACTAGACAAAGCATTGTTATTTTCTCTCTAGTAGAAATAACACATCTACAATCTTAGAAGTTATTGTCACTCTTCCAGATTACTAGAGGCATGAACCCACTATCGAGCATGCATAAATACACCACTTGGAGTCACAAGCACATACTTGGCCTGAGCATCTACTAGCAACAAAGAGCATGCAAGATCACAAATAACATATGACAAGTATATAATCGATCTCAATCATAGTATTCAATATTCATCAGATCCTAGCAAATACAACATGTAGCATTACATAAAGATGATCTTGATCATGATGGGCAGCTCATAAGATCTAAACATGAAGCATAAATTCGAGAAGGCAACCATCTAGCTAATGCTATGGACCCGTAGTCCAGAGATGAACTACTCACACATCACTTCGGAGGCGGGCATGGCGATGTAGAGGCCTCCGGTGATGATCTCCCTCTCCGGCAGGGTGCCGGGAAGAGCTTCAGAACCCTCCCGAGCTAGGGTCGGCGATGGCGGCCGCGATGTAACTTTTCGTGGATGTAGGCTCGGGTATTTAGGTTTTTCCCGAACAGGTGAATAAATAGGCGGAAGGGCGAGGTCGGTGGGTGCCCGAGGGTCCCACACCACCCCTAGGCGTGGCCAAGGCCTGGGCCGCGCCTAGGCCAGGTGTGGCCACCTGGTGGCGCCTCTTCGTCTCTCCTCCGGACTCCATCTTCGTTACAGTAAAATAGGAACTTCGGCTTTTGTTTCGTCCAATTAATTCCGAGAATATTTCTTGTAGGACTTTTCTGAAATACAAAACAGCAGAAAACAGGGAACTGCCATTGTGGCATCTTTTCAATATGTTAGTTCCAGAAAATATATAAAAGTGCAACGAAGTATAAACAAAACATATAGAAATTGGTGTAAAACAAGCATGGAGCGTCAAAAAATTATAGATATGTTTGCAACGTATCAATGCCTAAAGGGCATATCATGAGTATACCATTGGTTATGTTTTCAAGCATCTGAGGAGTCAAAGGACTGCGGACCCGAAAACTTGGAGGCCCACGAAGCCGAAGATGTGCGGCCCAGGAGAGTAGAGTTGATATATAGAAACTTGAAATAATATTTGGAAAGGCCCAACATGGCCCGATGTTTGTATACTTGTATGACACGGAAAACCTCGGCTTCGTCTCCTACATAAGGGCGAAGCTGAGGGCGAAAAGAGGATCGATCATTGTAAACCCTAGACACCGTATTGTTTCTAGTTAGGCGCCTTTGTTCGCTGGACCACCGTCGAGTTCTACTTGCCCTCTATTTCCACGAAACCCTAAGTCTACAATCCGTATGCACTGATGAGTTGATACCTCATCAATTGGCATTGTCTGTGGGAAGAGAGGTAGCAAGGTCCTGATCTCGATGGCATCATCATCATCGTCGGCATCAAGCAACGCAATGGAAGGAGGTAAACAGATCCAATATGGTCTTGTCGATTTTGTTCCTGACCCTCCCGCCCGTTTGCCTGCATATGCCAACCTGGGAGAAGCAATGGAGATGACGTCTGGGAGCTTTCGCTTCCTCGTCGGGAAAGAAGGATCACATCGCTTTTCAGCCCCGATTTTTTTGGGACCGTAGGAGGCCGAGCCTGAATCCTCGAGATCGTCGACTACATCCATCGACTCAGGCGACGAGGAGGTTTCGTCGCTACACTTCACCAAGCCCGCTCACAGCGGAAAACTCACCGATCTATTCGGCGGCATAACTTTCGAGTAAACTGCTGAAACCGATCTGCTTCAGGGCATCGACTCCGACGGCTTCACCAACTTTGACTTCACCAACAACACCAATTTCACCACTAGTGAGGAGGTTTTCTCCGATCTATACGATGGCGTCACCCACCCTCTGCATGCTGCGCGGATGCTAAGTCCATCACCATGCATCAAGAACTCGATGATCCAAAACCACGAGCTCGACGATAGCGCAGACTCGACACACCATCAAATATGCGTGCTTACGGCATCGGGTCGCGAAGTAGAGGAAGACGAGAAATCTGAGGCTTTCGACCCATTGGGTAGCCCCTATGTCGATCCCGCAGATCTCACGAAAGTAACATGCAACAAATATGCTGGAGCCCAACCAAGAGAGAGGTGCAACTTTCCCAAGCTGCATGGCATAGATCAGCAAGATCCATAAACGGTACAGAACCAATGACAATTCAAGCAACAGCGGAGGAGCTAACAACATATCAATAAAAACTCAGCCGCACACGACGCGAGTTGCAGAAGATGCAAGAGAAACTCGATGCAAGGAAAGTTGCTGCGGACGCATCCAGCGAACGCAGAGCCAACCTGGGCGCGCAATCAGGAAACTCAACAAACAACCACAGAGAACCCCGTGGAAGAGCAAGATCGCATATGGCAGGCATACCCGAAGCTGAGCGAGGATAACATCTGATCTAAGATCTCGACATGTCCTTCATGTCGATAGATTCGAGATGGCATATAACACCCAAGAAGCCAGAAGCAGCTTACATGGCGATACATGCGTACCTGATGGCAACCAGGCCACCTCAGGGCGACAGTAACTCGCAATATCCAAAGAGAGGGTGATACAAGGAACAATGCGCAGCTCAGGCACGAGTAGATAGAGCACGGGAAGAGAGAGGTCGTGAATATAGGAGCCGAGAAAACCACTAGACAATAGACGATAGTGAAGAGGAACTATGCTGACTCCCTTGCTTACCCGTAGGGTTCGCAAGACTCGAGTACCTGCTAGTTTCAAACTACTCGACAGTTACAAAAAGTTTGACATACTCCAAGATCCAGAGGATTGGTTGGTACATTACCTAGAAACGGTAAAGTTAACTGGAGGCACAAGAGCGATGGCCATGCAAAGCATTCAAGTTCACCTTAGCGGAGCCGCAAGATCATGGATAAGAAAATTGCAAGAGGGGTCGATAGACACAGCTGGGAAACCTTCGAGAGGTTGTTTGTCCAGAACTTCAAATCCACATGCAAAAAAGACAACATCGATTCAGCAGCTGAGAACCTGCACGCAAAAATAAGGCGAGTCAGTGCGACCATACATCCAGCGGTGGATCCTCATAAAAAATTCGGCTGAGCGTGCGTCTGATGATAGAGCAATCGACGTGTTTATCGGAGGCATCCACAGAAGAGACCTAGTGGAAGAGATAGGAAGGGCGAACCTGAGAATGGTTGCAGAACTCATGTAAATAACAAATAAGTTGGCTGATGGCGAAGATGTTGTCCAGAACAAGCGACCGCGTACACCCGAGGAAGATCATAATAGGAACAACAACTAATATAGGTGAAGATTTCGCAGCTTTGCAGAATACGACGGTCCCAGCCAAGTCTCGATTTGCTTTCATAGCAACAATATTAACAACCACCACGACGATTACCGCAGGAGCAACGAGTACCGAAGTGACAATAGAGATGCACAAAATTCTAGCAGGCAGAGCAATCGGTCCAAATATCCAAAAGCGTACAACATGTCACCCGAGGAAATCATGAATGGACCGTGCCAAATGCACTTTTATATAGATCCTGAAGGAATGAGGGTGTCGGGTCACCTCCAAAAGGACTATCGAACGTTTCAGGCTCTACGAAGAATCACGGAAAACACACAAGCCAAAACAGTCAGTAGGGGATATGCGCAAGGGCGAAGAAGTGAGGTGCATGTACCATTACCGCCACCACCACCAGCAATCACCAACGGGAACCAGCAAAATCAGTTGTAGATCGTGGGCCCTCCAAACACTAACAGTGGATATACGCAACCAAAGGGAGCAGTAACAATGATCCAAAAGGGTAGGCCAACAAACAGGTCGCAGAAGTTGATTACTCGACAGGTCAACATGGCAGTGTTATCACCACCACCAACTGTCGAGTACCTCAATTGGTCGGATCAGCCAATAGGATTCAGCAGAGCAGATTACCCGCCCCAGGTGCCGCGGCCAAGACATTCACTGATGGTGTTACCAGCAGTTATCGAAGGGTACGAGATCCCTCAAGTATTCATAGATGGAGGAAACATCATAAACCTAATCTACAAAGATACGTTGAGAAAGATAAACATTTCACTGGCGAGTCTGATGCCAATGGCCACACGTTTTCACGGAATAAGGTCTGAGAAGCCAAACTACCCCTTGGGCAAGATTTCCCTCGATGTACAATTTGGGACAGTGGAAAATTTCAGGAAGGAAAAGCTTGAGTTTGAGGTTATAGGTTGGCCGTCACAGTACCACGCTGACAATGCTTGATGGAAGCGGTTGGGGAACCCCAAGAGGAAGGTGTGATGGGCATAGTGGCAAGTTTTACCTCAGTAATAAACCAAGGTTTTAATCGACCAGTAGGAGAAAGGCGTGACATCTGAAGGTGTTGCTATCTGACTAGTGGCAGGGCACACTACCGACGTCCGCAACAACATGGAACCTGCACACAACACAACCAAAATACTTTGCCCCAACTTACAGTGAGAATGTCAATCTCACCGGTTTGCTGAACATAAAGGATTAGACGTATCGAGTGGAAGGAGGTGTTTGCAGTACTTAAAGAGAACAGTGCTTGCGGAAAGTAAACAGAACTGGATGATTGTATCACTGTAAACGAAAGGACCAGGGTTCACAGTTGACTAGAGGTGTCTCTCCATAAAGATAAATAACATGCCGGGTGAACAAATTACAACTGGGCAATTGACAGAATATCGACCATACATGACAAGATGATTACTATGAGATTCGTTTGGGCATTACAACATAATGCAATAATCCAACTACGTCTATGACTAATAATCCACCTTCCGGTTATCGTCCGAACCTCTTCCAATATTAAGTTGCATGCAACAAATTATCAAGCAATGTGTGTAAAGTAAACAATAGAATTACCCTCGGATAAAACATTGTTGTTTTCTCCCTAGTACCAACAGCACATCTACAATCTTAGAAGTTATTGTCACTCTTCCAGAAAACTAGAGGCATGAACCTATTATCGAGCATAAATACTCCCTGTTGGAGTCACAAGCATCTACTTGGCCAGAGTATCTACTAGCAACAGAGAGCATGCAAGATCACAAATGACATATGACAAGAATATATAATCAATCTCAACATAGTAATCAATATTCATCGGATCCCATCAAACACAACATGTAGCATTACATAAGGATGATCTTTGTCTTGTAGGGCAGCTCGCAAGATCTAAACATGAGGCACAAATTGGAGAAGACAACCATCTAGCTACTGCTGTGGATCCATAGTCAAGGGATGAACTACTCACGCATCGCTTCAGAGGCGGGCATGGAGAGATGTAGATGCCTTCGGCGATGATTTACCCCTCCGGCAGTGTGCCGGGAAGAGCTTCAGAACCCTCCCGAGCTAGGGTCTGCGATGGCGGCCGCGACGGAACTTTTCATGGATGGAGGCACGGGTGTTCAGGGTTTTCCCGAGATCGTGATTAAATAAGCGGAGGGGCGGTGTTGGTGGAGGCTAGGGTGGACCACACCACCCCTAGGCGTGGTCAAGGGCTAGGCCGCGCCTAGGGCTGGCATGGCCGCCCCGCTGCCTCTCTTCGACCCCCTTCTGGACTCCGTCTTCGTTACGGTAAAATATTGACTTCGGCTTTTGTTTCGTCCAATTCTGAGAATATTTCCTGTACAACTTTTTTGAAATACAAAACAACATAAAACAGGGAACTGGCACTGTGGCATCTTGCTAATAGGTTAGTGCCGGAAAATGTAAAATTGCATCGAAGCATGAGAAAAACATATTTAAATTGTTGTAAAAAACAAGCATGGAGCATCAAAAATTATAGATACGTTTGAGACGTATCAAGCATCCCCAAGCTTAACTCCTGCCCGTCCTCGAGTAGGTAAGTGATAACAAAATAATTTTTGAGGTGACATGAAGCCAACACAATCTTGATCAAGCATTGTAAAGCATTGTGAGCTGGGATCAAAGTACTCTAAACATAGACATGATAGATACAATTCTAAAAATAGAACTTAGCAACTAGGTTATAACATGAAGAGTAACTCAAAACAAAGGATCATGAATAATAATGGATTGAAAGCAACGGTTTGTTTATGAGCATAGATAAAACATAGTAAAGTGGTACTCAACATGTCCTTTATGAAGTAGCAAAACATAAATGCTAGGACACCTTCAAAGTTCAGAGGGTGACTAGATAAAACTAATTCAAGAACAAGCAATAGCATAATCATGAATCAATCAATAATAATTTGGGACTTGCACATTGCACTAAGAATGACAACTATGATCTCTTAATTGGTGCATAAAGCGGAAGATGAAGACTCAACATAAAAGTAAAAGAGAGACTCTTTGCAGAGTAAGCAAGATAAAAAAGTTTTATAAACCTTCCAAAAAGTATGGTACTTATTAGTTTTGAGCTCTCATTTCCCCTATCATAAGATCTTGAATGGTTAAAGTTAATGTGATGATAAATATGAGCTATATGCATGACAAATCACAAGTTGAAAATCTCATGCCCCTGGAATACGAGTACCTAAACCTCATGCTACTCAACTTAGGTTCCAAATAAGTTCTTGTCATTGTAAGTATACAAGTATCATCGAGAACTGCCAACGGGTACCTCTTGCCCGATGATATGGAAGTACTCTTGTAGGAGAAATCCCATGCCAAAATGACAAGACAAACAAACAATGAGCATCTCAGCAATTTTTTATTTACCATGGTTATAGGTTTTTATTGAAAATGCTTCATAGAATGCTCACTATGGTTCGTTGTGAAATTCCACCATGAATGATGCATGGTTTAGATTAGCGGCCCAGGCATTTCTCTAACTCATATACAAACTCCATGGACTTACAAGTTTTCATTTTATTTCGTACCGCTAGGCATCCATAAGCAAAAGAACATAACATAAACTAAATATGAATATGTGCAATGTTGAAAGCGTTCCCCATGAAAGCATGGTTTGATGATAACTCCCAAATTGCAGTTTGAAAACATATATAAACTTCATAAGATAGTCACAATGATCAAGTTTATTAAGTGCAAGAAAGTAAATATGCCATCAAGTTCGTGAGAGCTTTACTGACTATTTTCTCATGCCAAAATTTAATTTGGAAGATAAATAAAAACATGTTGAATATACTTGGAATAGCAATAATGCTAGTAGGTAGATGTAACATCCCAAGTTTCAACAATAATAAAGATCAAGAGAGAGTTTCCATTACTCAAAATTTACAATAAACAAAAACTTTTTCCATACATATAGTGCCACATATAGCTTTGTGCATTTGAGTGTGATATCTATGTGCTATTGCCATGATGAGTGTTAGCATGCTTAACTATTGCTATGTGAACCATAATCAAGATCACAAAACCCTAACTTAAGGAGAAATGAAGAAAATGAGAAAAAAAAACCATTCATCACTCACATACACTCTATGTAGAAATGCAAATTCTTCACTAAGGCCATAATTACTTGTTTCCTTGCTTCTAAAATACTTCAATATGATAAACTAACACAATTGCATCTTTGGATCAAGAATCAAAGCAAAGAAAATCAAGATTTCTTCATACATGTGATAATGGTCATTTGGGTGAAAAATATTTTCTTCACCACTTTGCACCCCTGTATTTCTTAAAACCTAAACTAAATTTTGTCAACCAAAGCCAGGTCATCCAAGACCATGTCAAGGTGAGTACTTTTTATGTTGACCACCATGGCTAGAGTTGACTAGGTTGACCAGAATTAAAATGCCAAAATGGGATCCGAGAATAAAAAGAAGATCATCTCAAATTTGAAACTTTGCAATTCTCTTCCAAAATGAGTACCACCACCACCAATACTTCACTCTAATTATATAAAAGAGATTCACCAAAAAGATCTGCAAAATTCAAAGAAAAGTCTCTTGCGGCCATTCTGTCGAACAAGTTGTGTGCATCAATTCCAATTAGAGTTACATGCTATTGTCCAACAGATTTGAGCCTAAACCACTTTGCAATGGTGATCATTAGCTAGTTCTACACCCCCGCCTCTAGCCCAGTACTTGCATGGTCGATTAAAGTCGAGGAGAAACACAAAATAATGCAAACCTACACCATGCCGGCCACCTTTGGCACCTCCATCTCCAGCCCTCGTTTTAACCCGTGCCCTTGTCCTGGAGCATCTATACTGCATAAGGACACCAACGGTACAGCCCACTCGATCGATCATGCACGGCCCTGCCCAGAACAGCCATGCCAAAACCATGCCAGTACCGTGTCCATGCCACGGTGAGCGCGCTCTGGCGTGCGCCAGGACGCCGTGCACTCAAACGCGATCGTCCTCGCCCTGCATCCCTACCGCCGCGTCTAGCCTCCACTCCAAGCCCTATACGCGCTAGACATGCTCAAGCACCGCCCAGAGCCTTGTCACCGTCGTCCTCATCGCCGACGTACCGCGGGTACTGCAATGATTTTTGCAAACGCTCGAGCTCTCCCGTCGCCCTTTTCTCTGCGCCAACACACGTTGAGCATCGCCAGGACACCGCCTATCGATAGCCGTCCTCGCCTTGCCCTTTCGTGCACCACAGGAGCCGCGCCATGGCCGCTCCTCCACAAGACCCCGCGGCACACCTCGACGCTATAAATAGAGGCCATTCCCGGACGCTATCTTCACACAATCCACTCCCCTCACCTCACCGAGACTCCTCCACTCGTCAATTTCACCCGTACCTCGCCGGAGCTGCTCGAATCGCGAGCTCAAGTCCGCCGGAGCCCGCGGAAGCTCTGCTCCGATTGACGCCTCCCCGAGCTCCACAACTGCGCCAGTAGCTTCCTCATCTACTTCCACTTCTCCGCGCACCCTGCCAGAGTCCTGCAACGGCCTGGTAAGCCCTCCGACCCCCTACTGACGCCGCGGCCTCGCCGGAATCCCGCCGGGGACGACGACACCCACACACCGTTGATCGCTGTTTTAATCTGACGGTCGAACTCGCTCGTACCGCTTCGGCGCGTGACGAGGCACTGACGGGTGGCCCCCACCCTGTCAGCGCAGCCCACCCGCACCCGTTGCTTGCTGGGCCGCGCTGTGCAGCTTAAATCGTTTGGGCCCATTTACATTTCCCGCCAGGCCCAAAAATTCAAATAGAAATAATCCATTTAGTTCAAATTCAAATACTGATGCTAACTTCAAATTTAAATATCTGGAGATCTACTACACCAAATTTAACCAATTTTATATTTTTAGAAAGCCCATGAAATTATCTAAATAATGGCACAGGCCTCATATCCAAATTCGTAATAGAATTTAAATGACAAAAATAACAAGGCAGGGCCTTTTCTAACTTCAAATAATTATTAAAAATAATCTATAAATGATTTTTAGTTAGTTCCAATTCTAATAAATCACAAATGATGTCCTCTAATTGATTATGCAATAATATAGATATGTTATTTGTATGATCATAGCCAAGATCAAATAAGATAGCTATGTAGTCAATTCTAGAACCTTTCAACTTGGAATTCAAAGTAATCAATACTATGGGAGCTACTTTCTCATTTAAATCTTGATCCTAAGTGATATAACCAGGGGGAATGTCATAGGCAAATAAACCCCTGATATTTATTACTTAGAGATTTTAATGCATTTAAAATAATAGTATGATAACATGTGAAGTGTAGCACTTCAATTAAATGATACTCACATATAATAGATATGAAATGTTGACTTGAGTCAACCTATATTTCATACCTGATTATTATATGAGGGGATTAAATCTTAATATAAGGTAAGGAGAAGAAACTGAATTTCCCTAAGGAATTATATATCTAAATTTAAGAAATAGGAATAATGAGAGGAAATTATTTTGTCTACTCAAAAAGAAATCATCAAATAACTCACCATGCCATGTTTGCTTGCTAATAGGACTAGAGTGTGAACTCTTTGAGTGTTTCTAGTTTAGTATGTGAGTTGGTTTAGTATTTATACCTCGTATTCGTATATAGACGCTAGTCACGAGGAGTATCAAGAGGAAGAAGCATACTCCCGGAAGAAGAAGAGCAGTTTGATCACCACTCAGCTCAAGGCAAGCTAGCCCTTGCTAAATACAAGTGCTTAGCTCTACAAGAGCAAAGGCACCCTCACACTTTACTTTTATGTTTTACCTATCCCATGTTTTTACTTCATTTTACTTTGGCTTATTTATTTCAAAGTACTTTTTGATTTATGATTCACTTGATATAGAGTAGAGCAATACCTAGTTAGCACCACTCAAAGCTAGATAGCACCCCTCATATAGTTGCTATTGCTAATCAATTAAAATTGACTACTCTAGATGGGAACATGGTGAAGTGAAATGACTTTGAAAGAAAGTAAAGTGGTGATGGATGTGAACAAGAGAAGATAGTGATTTTTGATAAAACTTGATGATTGGGTCTGAATGCGATACCCTTCCAATATTACAAGTACCCCCACAATACCTGATTATGGGTAGGGCTTAACTAGAAACTTGTGTGTTTTAGTATGGGTTCCCTCTAAACAAACCTCATAGGGGTTACGCCGAGGCTGCCTCCGTTAAGTGTGGAATGATGTTAAATGAGGTGAATGTACGGCCCAAGCCCTGTGCAGTTCCCGGGTTGACTGCGGTTTCCACCGGGAGGCCAAGCTCATGGGGAGAGGTGCTCATACTAGCACATATAAGTGAAAGGTTAGGATTGATGATCCGCGTACTGTGTTACGATGATTCGGGGTTATCCTCGACGGATGTAATCAAAAGTTGTGGCACAAGAGTACAACCTCTGCAGAGTGTTAAACCTATTCGAATAGCCGTGTCCACGGTTACGGACAATTGGAAAGGCCATACTATCTCCGTTATCTTTAAAAATATGTTGGTGGATTACAAGGTGACATTATGGTGAATCATAATGAGTTGTGGGAATGACACTAATGTTCCCACTTGAGTTAGTCTAGCACATGATGGGACTTTACTAAGGGTTTACTAAAAATAAACTTAGCTTTATGCAAATAAACCTAGAGCTTAGCATCCCTCTTAGTTTTTACTTGATGAGTATTATCGTTAAAATAGTTTGCGAGTACTTTAAAAAGTACTCATGGCTTTGCCCTGGCTATTCAAATGCCGGACTATGAAGAGGAGGAACGATGATCGGAATGACGGACAGCAGGACGTCTACGATAACTAGGATCGTCTTCTAACGTCAAGCGTTGCCTGTGGAATATATAGTCCACTACTACTACGCTTCCGCTACTTGTGTTGTGATGTTGAACAATCTATTCGTGTAATATTGGATCATGTGATCCCTTGTTGTAAGACCTTATGTGTTGTAATAAATGATGACTCTGAACTACTTACTATTATGTCTCGCAAAAACAATCTTCCTGGGATTGCGATGTATGATGTAATAGGGCATCTGGACTTAAAAATCCGGGTGTTGACAAGTTGGTATCAGAGCCATTGTTTGACCTTAGAAGCCCCTAGTTAGAATGGACGTTAACAAACTTAGCTTCAAATAACTTAAATTGAGTAGTTGTGAAAAATACAATCATACCCTTACCTTTAAGTCTTTTTGTTAAATGGTCAAGTCTTGTCTTATTTATAAGTCACATAAAATTTTGAACACTTGCACTTTCTAACTTGTTTATCCATCTCTCTACAGATGGACCCCATCATCCCAACGGAGCCTTTCGTTCAGACCCAGGTTTACGACTTGGCGAACGGAGGTGACCTGATCTTCGAACGGGATCTGTTTGCCCTCACCGAGTTCCTCGGGCGCTCCCCTCCCGTGTTCTACGGGGGACAGATCGCTGGGCCGGCTAATGGTCCACTCCAGTGGCTCATCATGGCCAACCTCCCGGGAAAGCCGGAGTCGCCAATGTTCCGCCAGATTCAGTTCTCTCTCCGAGAGAACAACTGGGTGGATGGACTCGCCCGTGCTATGCAGGAGGCTCTTGCTCGTCTGTGCGGGCAAAACTCGGTGGCCATCGAGGGGGAACGCTTTGAGCACTTCGCAAGGCATTCCTCCCTTGGACTACCCCTCGACCTGCCGTTTCACCCCGTGCTCAGGCACCATGTGGATCACATGGACTTCATGCTCTACGAGACTCGTGCCGAGCTGGACAACTCCCGCTCCGCCGCCATCCACACCCAGGGCCAGCTGAACCAGTACGCGGAGACCATCAAGGTCATCGCGAAGGAGCGAAGGACTCTTCGCCGGCCTGGTCGCGAAGAGGGACTCTACTATCCACCGCCTGAAGGCCAAGCTCGCCATTCTGAAGGAGACCATCGCCACCCAGGCGGAACAGCTCCAGCTGCTAGAAGGAGAGGGTGAAGGGGAAGACATCCAAGGAGATGGCTACTCCTATGTCAGCAATGACAACGACTACGAGGAGGATGATGAGGGGGACCTTGACTTCCACCAGACCCTGCCTGCCGGGATGGACACCACCTTCCCGCTCCGCATCGATGGATAGTTTTCCATCCCCCTACAAGCACTTGCGTCTCGTGTTATGTATCGGTCCTTTGTATCCGCCTCATGTATCTTAGTTTGTTGAAAGGGTTCTTAAAACCCTCCTGAACATTTGGCTTGTAATATGTGCTGCCTCCATGACTATGTTCGTGTATGTATATTAATTTTATGAATCAAGTTTAAGTTGTGTGAATTTATCCCAAAATGAGCCATAGAAATTTCCCTCTCGTCTCATTATCCATATCCCTGTTCAGATGGCACCTCCAACTCGCAACATGACCCAAGAGGCAATGATGCAGATGTTGCAACAGATGTTGGCTGATAGAGAAGGGGAAAGAGCTGAACGGCAAGCCAACTTAGCTGCACTTCAACAGATTGCTCAGGGCAATCAAGGCCACGGACACCATGACCACCCCGGGTCGAAGCTGAAAAACTTCCAAAACACCAACCCACCGGTGTTCGAAGAAGACCGAGGAACCCTCGATGCCGATGATTGGCTCCAGACTATGGAGAACAATCTCGAGGTTGCCGGAGTGGAAGATAACGAGAAAGTGTTGTTCGCCACCCACTATCCGGGCCGGACCTGCACGTGCTTGGTGGACAAGTGCCCGCGCATTGAATGCGGGGCAAATGATGACCTGGGCAGATTTCAAACTCAAGTTTAGTAAGTATCACGTGCCACCAGGTCTGATCAAGAAGATGAGAGATGAGTTCAGGGAACTGAAACAAGGCAGAATGACCGTGGTGGAATACCGCGACAAGTTTCTCACTTTGTCAAGGTACGCCCCGGATGAGACGGATACCGTTGAAAAGAGGAAGGAGAGGTTCCTGAATGGACTGCATGATGAGATGCAGACGGTGCTGGTCAACATCCCTTTTGCTGACCTCGAAGCTCTTGTGGACTCCGCCATCCAGATGGAGGGCAAGCTGAATCAGGCCAATGAGAACCGCAAGCGCCGCATGATGCACCAGAGTGGGCCCAGCAATACCCCCAAGTTCCGTCCTAGCTCAAGCGGAGGATTCACTCCCAGGAACAACAGGCCCCCGGCACCGATGTCGCGCCCCGGTTATCAGAACCGGAGTGGAGGAAACCCCAGGACTAGTGGACCCCACCACAGCAACAACTACGTCCACCACAACAACAACTTCAACCGCGCTCCGATGAGAGCCCCCGCCAACAACAACAACACAAATACCGCTCCAAGGACTGGGAGCAATGCTGTTCCCATCACCCCCAAGGACAAGTCCACCTACAACTGTTACGAGTGCGGAGTGGCTGGGCACTTCTCCTATGAGTGCCCCAAGAAGCTCGCCAAGACCGCCGCCAACACCTCAGGCCCTGCACAGCAGCAGCGTCGTGTCACCACCACCAAGAAGTTCGCCCCCAACAACCCGAACAACCGCAACGGCCGCCTCTACCACATGAATGCAGAAGAAGCTCAGGAAGCCCCAGATGTTGTGCTGGGTATGTTCTCTGTTAACTCAATACCCGCAAGAGTGCTGTTTGATTCTGGAGCATCGCATTCATTCATTACCGAAGATTTTGCATGCACTAGTAAGATTCAACCCATCAGTTTGAAGCAGGTCATGATAGTTCAAATCCCCGGATCAACAACTAAAGCTAGAAAAATTTGCAAAGATGTGCCAATCAGAATACATGAAATAGAATTCTATGCAAATTTGATTGTTCTGGGAGCCAAAGGTTTGGAAGTAGTCCTCGGAATGGACTGGATGGCGAAACATCATGGACTGATTGATTGTGCCAAGAAGGCCATCACCATGACTAGTAGCACCGGAATAGTAGTCGAGCACATATCTGAAAGGATGCCTAGAAAGTTCACCTGTAACCAAAGCCTATCCAAACCCACCTTGGATCAAATCAGGATCGTTTGTCGATACCCCGATGTGTTCCCTGATGATCTACCCGGTATGCCCCCAGATCGGGATATCGAGTTTATCATTGAGTTAATCCCTGGAACCGGACCTATAGCCCAGAGAGCCTATAGTATGAACCCGGCAGAGTTAGTGGAACTGAAGAAGCAACTGGATGAGATGTTAGCCAAAGGTTTGATTAGACCAAGTGCATCACCTTGGAGATCACCAGTTTTGTTTGTGGACAAGAAAGATGGCGCGATCCGTTTATGTACGGATTACCGCAAGCTCAATGACGTCACCATCAAGAACAAGTATCCTTTGCCAAAGATCGAAGACCTGTTTGACCAGTTAACCGGAGCCACCGTGTTCTCTAAGATTGATCTTAGGACAGGTTACCATCAGCTGAAAATCCGTGCATCGGACATCCCCAAAACTGCCTTCACCACCAGATATGGATTGTATGAGTACAACGTCATGTCATTTGGATTGACCAACGCTCCCGCCTACTTCATGAATCTCATGAATAAGGTCTTCATGAACTTCCTGGATAAGTTTGTCGTTGTCTTCATCGACGACATCCTTATCTACTCCAAATCTGAAGAAGAGCATGAGCAACACCTGGAAGCGGTCTTAGATACCCTTCGGGAGCATCAGCTGTACGCCAAGTTCAGCAAATGCGAGTTTTGGTTGAAGGAAGTAGGATTCCTGGGACACATATTGTCCGCCGGAGGAATTGCCGTTGACCCTTCGAAGATCAAGACTGTTGAAGAATGGAAAGCCCCAACAACTCAGACTGAGGTCCGTGCATTTCTCGGACTAGCGGGATACTACCGCCGATTCGTTGAAGGATTCTCCAAAGATAGCCCGACCGATGACTCAATTGCTGAAGAAGGATAAGAAGTTCGAATGGACGAACAAGTGTGAAGAGAGTTTCCAACAGCTCAAGAGCAGACTGACTTCAGCCCCAATACTGATCATGCCGGACATCACCAAACCTTTTGATGTGTATTGTGATGCCTCCAAGATTGGTCTTGGATGTGTGTTGATGCAAGAAGGGAAAGTAATATCTTACCTGTCAAGGCAACTGAAGCAGCATGAGCAGAACTATCCAACCCATGACTTAGAGCTAGCAGCTGTAGTGTTAGCACTGAAAGTGTGGCGTCATTACCTCATGGGTAATCGATGTGAGGTCTACTCAGATCACAAAAGCTTGAAGTATATCTTCACTCAGAAGGAGCTAAACATGAGGCAGCGAAGATGGTTAGAGTTAATCAAAGATTACGATATGGAGATTCACTACCACCCCGGCAAGGCCAATGTGGTAGCGGATGCTTTGAGTAGACTACCGTGCCAGTTAAACTCCATGATCGCCGAAGAACAACCTAGCCTGTTTCAAGAGTTTGAGCAGTTTAGAATGGAGTTAGTAAGTGAAGGATTCTCGCCAGCATTGAACTCCAACCTACCCTGATTAGTCAAATCAAGGAAGCCCAGAAAAGCAATGCAAGCATTGATGGAATTAAGAGCCAGATAGCTGCAGGAAAAGCACCGGGATTCACTGTTGATGAAGAAGGAGTGCTATGGTACAACGGACGCCTTTGCGTACCATCAGATTCAGAGTTGAAACAAGTCATTCTGAAGGAAGCTCATGACACTTTGTATTCTATTCACCCCGGAGGTACCAAGATGTACCAGGACTTGAAGGAACAGTTCTGGTGGCATGGAATGAAGCGAGAAATCGGAAGTTACATCGCCAAGTGTGACATCTGTCAGAGAGTCAAGGCCGAGCATCAAAGACCCGCAGGACTGCTACAGCCCCTGCAGATTCCCGAATGGAAGTGGGATTCGGTAGGAATGGACTTCATCACCGGATTGCCCAAATCTAGTAAAGGAAATGATTCCATCTGGGTAGTGGTCGACAGATTGACCAAAGTCGCCCATTTCATCCCCGTCAAGACCACCTATCAAGGACCGAGACTTGCAGAGTTATACATCTCAAGGATAGTCAGCCTGCACGGAACCCCGAAGTCGATAGTATCCGATAGAGGATCCCAATTCACCTCCAGATTCTGGCAGAAAGTACATGAAGGACTCGGAACCCGGCTGAATTTCAGCACAGCCTATCATCCGCAGACAGACGGACAGACTGAACGAGTCAACCAGATACTAGAGGATATGTTGAGAGCATGTGTGTTAGAATATGGATCTAAGTGGGAAGACTGCTTGCCGTACGCAGAATTCTCATACAACAACAGCTATCAAGCCAGCTTGCAGATGGCCCCCTTTGAAGCCTTGTACGGAAGGAAGTGCCGTACCCCTCTGAATTGGTCGGAGGTAGGAGAGAGTCAAGTCTTTGGACCAGATATTCTTCGGGAAGCCGAAGAGAAGGTTCACAAGATCCGAGAGTACCTCAAGACAGCCCAATCAAGACAGAAGAGCTACGCCGACAAGAGACGCCGAGAGATGACCTTCGAGATCGGAGATTTCGTCTATCTCAAAGTGTCCCCTCTTAAAGGAATGCAGAGATTCCAACTTAGGGGAAAGCTCGCACCCAGATATGTCGGACCTTTCAAAGTCCTAAGCCGCCGAGGAGAAGTATCCTATCAGCTGGACTTACCGGAAGAAATGTCAGCGGTACACAATGTGTTCCACATCTCGTTACTCCGGAAATGCTTAGAGGTACCCGAGAAGACCGAGGTTTTCAAGAACATCGACCATAGAGCTGTGGATATCAACTCAGATCTCACCTACCGCGAAGTACCTATTCGCATCCTGGAAGAAGCTTTCAGAACCACCCGTACCCGAAGCATCAAGTTCCTGAAGATACAATGGAGTAATCACACCGAAGAAGAAGCCACTTGGGAGAGAGAAGACTTTATGAAGACTGAGTACCCAGATCTCTTTAGTACCTAGTTTTCTCAGATCTCGGGACGAGATCTTTTGTAAGGGGGAAGGGTTTGTAACATCCCAAGTTTCAACAATAATAAAGATCAAGAGAGAGTTTCCATTACTCAAAATTTACAATAAACAAAAACTTTTTCCATACATATAGTGCCACATATAGCTTTGTGCATTTGAGTGTGATATCTATGTGCTATTGCCATGATGAGTGTTAGCATGCTTAACTATTGCTATGTGAACCATAATCAAGATCACAAAACCCTAACTTAAGGAGAAATGAAGAAAATGAGAAAAAAAAACCATTCATCACTCACATACACTCTATGTAGAAATGCAAATTCTTCACTAAGGCCATAATTACTTGTTTCCTTGCTTCTAAAATACTTCAATATGATAAACTAACACAATTGCATCTTTGGATCAAGAATCAAAGCAAAGAAAATCAAGATTTCTTCATACATGTGATAATGGTCATTTGGGTGAAAAATATTTTCTTCACCACTTTGCACCCCTGTATTTCTTAAAACCTAAACTAAATTTTGTCAACCAAAGCCAGGTCATCCAAGACCATGTCAAGGTGAGTACTTTTTATGTTGACCACCATGGCTAGAGTTGACTAGGTTGACCAGAATTAAAATGCCAAAATGGGATCTGAGAATAAAAAGAAGATCATCTCAAATTTGAAACTTTGCAATTCTCTTCCAAAATGAGTACCACCACCACCAATACTTCACTCTAATTATATAAAAGAGATTCACCAAAAAGATCTGCAAAATTCAAAGAAAAGTCTCTTGCGGCCATTCTGTCGAACAGGTTGCGTGCATCAATTCCAATTAGAGTTACATGCTATTGTTCCAGCAGATTTGAGCCTAAACCACTTTGCAATGGTGATCATTAGCTAGTTCTACACCCCCTGCCTCTAGCCCAGTACTTGCATGGTCGATTAAAGTCGAGGAGAAACACAAAATAATGCAAACCTACACCATGCCGGCCACCTTTGGCACCTCCATCTCCAGCCCTCGTTTTAACCCGTGCCCTTGTCCTGGAGCATCTATACTGCATAAGGACACCAACGGTACAGCCCACTCGATCGATCATGCACGGCCCTGCCCAGAACAGCCATGCCAAAACCATGCCAGTACCGTGTCCATGCCACGGTGAGCGCGCTCTGGCGTGCGCCAGGACGCCGTGCACCCAAACGCGGCCGTCCTCGCCCTGCATCCCTACCGCCGCGTCTAGCCTCCACTCCAAGCCCTATACGCGCTAGACATGCTCAAGCACCGCCCAGAGCCTTGTCACCGTCGTCCTCATCGCCGACGTACCGCGGGTACTGCAATGATTTTTGCAAACGCTCGAGCTCTCCCGTCGCCCTTTTCTCTGCGCCAACACACGTTGAGCATCGCCAGGACACCGCCTATCGATAGCCGTCCTCGCCTTGCCCTTTCGTGCACCACAGGAGCCGCGCCATGGCCGCTCCTCCACAGCACCCCGCGGCACACCTCGACGCTATAAATAGAGGCCATTCCTGGACGCTATCTTCACACAATCCACTCCCCTCACCTCACTGAGACTCCTCCACTCGTCAATTTCACCAGACCTCGCCGGAGCTGCTCGAATCGCGAGCTCAAGTCCGCCGGAGCCCGCGGAAGCTCTGCTCCGATTGACGCCTCCCCGAGCTCCACAACTGCGCCAGTAGCTTCCTCATCTACTTCCACTTCTCCGCGCACCCCGCCGTAGTCCCGCAACGGCCCGGTAAGCCCTCCGACCCCCTACCGACGCCGCGGCCTCGCCGGAATCCCGCCGGGGACGACGACACCCACACACCGTTGATCGCCGTTTTAATCGCGACGGCCGAACTCGCTCGTACCGCTTCGGCGCGTGACGAGGCACCGACGGGTGGCCCCCACCCTGTCGGCCGCAGCCCACCCGCACCCGTTGCTTGCCGGGCCGCGCTGTGCAGCTTAAATCGTTTGGGCCCATTTACATTTCCCGCCAGGCCCAAAAATTCAAATAGAAATAATCCATTTAGTTCAAATTCAAATACTGATGCTAACTTCAAATTTAAATATCTGGAGATCTACTACACCAAATTTAACCAATTTTATATTTTTAGAAAGCCCATGAAATTATCTAAATAATGGCACAGGCCTCATATCCAAATTCGTAATAGAATTTAAATGACAAAAATAACAAGGCAGGGCCTTTTCTAACTTCAAATAATTATTAAAAATAATCTATAAATGATTTTTAGTTAGTTCCAATTCTAATAAATCACAAATGATGTCCTCTAATTGATTATGCAATAATATAGATATGTTATTTGTATGATCATAGCCAAGATCAAATAAGATAGCTATGTAGTCAATTCTAGAACCTTTCAACTTGGAATTCAAAGTAATCAATACTATGGGAGCTACTTTCTCATTTAAATCTTGATCCTAAGTGATATAACCAGGGGGAATGTCATAGGCAAATAAACCCCTGATATTTATTACTTAGAGATTTTAATGCATTTAAAATAATAGTATGATAACATGTGAAGTGTAGCACTTCAATTAAATGATACTCACATATAATAGATATGAAATGTTGACTTGAGTCAACCTATATTTCATACCTGATTATTATATGAGGAGATTAAATCTTAATATAAGGTAAGGAGAAGAAACTGAATTTCCCTAAGGAATTATATATCTAAATTTAAGAAATAGGAATAATGAGAGGAAATTATTTTGTCTACTCAAAAAGAAATCATCAAATAACTCACCATGCCATGTTTGCTTGCTAATAGGACTAGAGTGTGAACTCTTTGAGTGTTTCTAGTTTAGTATGTGAGTTGGTTTAGTATTTATACCTCGTATTCGTATATAGACGCTAGTCACGAGGAGTATCAAGAGGAAGAAGCATACTCCCCGGAAGAAGAAGAGCAGTTTGATCACCACTCAGCTCAAGGCAAGCTAGCCCTTGCTAAATACAAGTGCTTAGCTCTACAAGAGCAAAGGCACCCTCACACTTTACTTTTATGTTTTACCTATCCCATGTTTTTACTTCATTTTACTTTGGCTTATTTATTTCAAAGTACTTTTTGATTTATGATTCACTTGATATAGAGTAGAGCAATACCTAGTTAGCACCACTCAAAGCTAGATAGCACCCTCATATAGTTGCTATTGCTAATCAATTAAAATTGACTACTCTAGATGGGAACATGGTGAAGTGAAATGACTTTGAAAGAAAGTAAAGTGGTGATGGATGTGAACAAGAGAAGATAGTGATTTTTGATAAAACTTGATGATTGGGTCTGAATGCGATACCCTTCCAATATTACAAGTACCCCCACAATACCTGATTATGGGTAGGGCTTAACTAGAAACTTGTGTGTTTTAGTATGGGTTCCCTCTAAACAAACCTCATAGGGGTTACGCCGAGGCTGCCTCCGTTAAGTGTGGAATGATGTTAAATGAGGTGAATGTACGGCCCAAGCCCTGTGCAGTTCCCGGGTTGACTGCGGTTTCCACCGGGAGGCCAAGCTCATGGGGAGAGGTGCTCATACTAGCACATATAAGTGAAAGGTTAGGATTGATGATCCGCGTACTGTGTTACGATGATTCGGGGTTATCCTCGACGGATGTAATCAAAAGTTGTGGCACAAGAGTACAACCTCTGCAGAGTGTTAAACCTATTCGAATAGCCGTGTCCACGGTTACGGACAATTGGAAAGGCCATACTATCTCCGTTATCTTTAAAAATATGTTGGTGGATTACAAGGTGACATTATGGTGAATCATAATGAGTTGTGGGAATGACACTAATGTTCCCACTTGAGTTAGTCTAGCACATGATGGGACTTTACTAAGGGTTTACTAAAAATAAACTTAGCTTTATGCAAATAAACCTAGAGCTTAGCATCCCTCTTAGTTTTTACTTGATGAGTATTATCGTTAAAATAGTTTGCGAGTACTTTAAAAAGTACTCATGGCTTTGCCCTGGCTATTCAAATGCCAGACTATGAAGAGGAGGAACAGTATCAGAATGACGGACAGCAGGACGTCTACGATAACTAGGATCGTCTTCTAACGTCAAGCGTTGCCTGTGGAATATATAGTCCACTACTACTACGCTTCCGCTACTTGTGTTGTGATGTTGAACAATCTATTCGTGTAATATTGGATCATGTGATCCCTTGTTGTAAGACCTTATGTGTTGTAATAAATGATGACTCTGAACTACTTACTATTATGTCTCGCAAAAACAATCTTCCTGGGATTGCGATGTATGATGTAATAGGGCATCTGGACTTAAAAATCCGGGTGTTGACAGTAGATATGGTTGACACAATTCGCAAACTTTGGTTATTGGTGGTTGGATGCACGAGTAGAGATCATACTCAGTACAGACGAAAGGTAGCAAAAAACTGGGAGCGACCAACTAAGAGAGCTAGGCGCCGTCGCTCCGAGAGGGAGCAGACTAGCACTAGTACCAATAGTGCACTCACTGATTCACCAGTTCCATCATGTATGTCGAGTTGTCAACCCAGTTTCCCTATATTATTTATTGCCTCAATCATCTCACTGATTTATCTCTAGCTGCGCTCTTTGAGGTTGGAAATATGCTTCCATTTACAAATTCTCAAGGCATACATCTCACTGTGTAGCTTTTCAGGAACTATATATGTACATCCGGTAAACTAAAATTATGAAGCGGCAATGCAGTTTCTTTTTCAAACCATGCAGGAAAAGTGCATGTGCTTAATTAGGAAGAAGAAAGCCCCAGAGAGGCAAAGTACACGAGCTTATACGACACATGAGTTGACCAACTCAGAGTCTAGACTGAAAACAAGAACAAGAAAACAAACAGAAGCCTAAGACTGAAAACAAGATTGAGCGACAATACAATACTTATCTTGGGATTTATTTTCTCTTAGTGTTCAAACATTCATTGGGACAATTGTATCAGGGACAATTTATATTGAGCTCAGATATCTTTTAGCTGTTTAGGAAACCATTAATCTTCGTAGACACAAAATGATAGCTTTATTGTGGAAACAGAAGCAATGTCCTTCACACGATTATTCATACTACTCATCCTATTTTTACTTTCTTTTGTCTTCAACTCATATAACAAATATTATGTAACCAATGGCCCGCAACAACGTGCGGGAAATCATCTAGTTACTCTAGTGGACACGCTTTGGCACAATGCACTCAATTTTAGAAACCTTTAAAAAGAGCTCATGTCTATCCCTCCTGTTACATTTGATTATGTAATAACACTGTTAGCTGAAGGCGATGGAGCATCATCCCCAACCTCTTTATTCTTCTGATATGTTTCGATTAGGTCGAACTTGTTTCAGAATTTTAGGATAGCCTAAAAAGGGGAGCAACCGCAGCCCTCTTCGATATTTGCGCCGCCATTCATCCCCGCTCAATAAGACCCCTATGTCTGCGCATTCCGATCTCCAACCGGCCGGCGCCCTTCATCTCTTCTCTCCTCTCTGACCATGGGCAACCTCTCTTTGCCACCGGACACCGATAGCGATGGGAAGCCGCCGGGATGGCGCCATTGGTGGGACAGAATTGCCACACCTAGCAACTCTAGTTCCCCACCGGTGGACGGCCAAGATGAGGATTGGGAGGCCGACGACGGTCATGAGGAGGAGGGGAAGGCCGTCGCCAACGAAGGCCATGAGGAGGAGGAGGAAGAGGAAGGAGATGCTAGTTGGAGACGGCTGGAGGCGGCGACGGCAAAGAAGGAGGGAAGGGCCCGGACGAAGGCGAAGGCGTAGCCGACGAGCATCGACAACGACGAATACAACAAGGACTACTCATCGGAGGGGGACACAAGCTCCTCCGATGCGTCAAACCACGACCTCTTCGGAAGAGGTGACGAGCAGGAAGCACCACCGGGAGGACAATGAGACGGGGCCATCAAAGTAGTTCCAAAATTAGTTTGAACATATTTTTTCGTAGTTTTTATGTTTAATTTATTTTAATATGTTGCACTACTTTGAAAATCTTGTGCCTACAAATTTCTTCTCTCTATTGAAATGAAAATGCAAAAAAAAAGAGTTATTTTAATGTTTATGGCCGTGGCTAGGCAGCGACACCCTAAACGCGGCACGAAGCATCCTCCAAACGGGACACGACTGGAGATGCTCTTAGTAGGTTGAGCTCGCGGCAAAGGCATTCAACATTGTTGACAATTTTGTTTTCTTCTTGCGTGTGTGGATAATAGAGATTTAGTCAATTGGAACAACAGACTTTCAAATGGCATGCAGTCTAACCCACACGACACATGGACGGTAATAAGCACCCCAGGTCTTGCAAAATAGCAGGGACAACAATGTAATCTGGCATACCGTCTGACAGAAGTGATAACATAAGAAAATTCAGCCGCAACCAAACTGAACGAGAAACAAGCAGCTGTTGGAGCATGACGTAATGAAACTTATTGTTTTGAGTCTTGGTCCATCGTTAGCCTATGACGTGCCTTGCTCCATCTTCCGTTCCTTCTGCAAGTGACCAAAATTATTAAGTTATCCAATTATAAAACATATGGACATCAGGAAATTCGAAATGAGCTTTATCGTTTTTCTGGTGTGAGTTGTCTGGTTGAGGGTTTTTTCGGTTCCCCTTAAAAAACCTTGGCATGCTATAGACGTTCCCTCTTCTTAAGTGAACAGGCAAAGCTCCTGCCACTTAACTAAAAAAAAAACGAGCTTTATTTTTAATTTCAAGCAGCAGCTTCTCAGGCCCTTTGAAGTAATGAACAAAGATGAGCATTGCACCACAATCTAAGTATATCTAGCTAACAGCGGTTGAATATCAAATGATCAATGGTATGATTTTCAGAACGAGGTCTTCTGTTGTTCAACAGAACCGATCTACTTCCTCTTTCCCCAATAAAAAATAACTCTTCATGTCTAAACATCATTTCCATGTTCTCCGTTCTAGGTGAGACGGCCGTCCTTTACTCCTACCTAAGTTATGTTTTCTTACATGATAGCTTAAAAATCCATATGAGCTTACTAAGAGATGGCAGGTAGACATTATTCAGTTTTCTGTAGACGTCCTTTATTCATAGATAAAAATGTCGCAAGCATCCACAGAATATCTGTAAACACTAGCAGACTCACCTCGGAGAACTGTGGTAGGTTAACTTAATGCCACAAACCAGAAGCATGGGCTGAAAGCCTCCTTTCCAGAGCATCAATTGTACGCTTGGCAGAGCGATGATCAACCCCCTCAGTATAGGATGGGCCTTCATGAAACATCAGTTGTTAGTACACCAAAGAGGAGATAATTCTGAAAACAATTTAGTAATGGTCAATATTTTGACTAGTGCCTAACTATATGCACTGTCCAAAACAAAATATACAATGAGGCTCTAGATGCTGTATGGCTTTCATTAATTAATTTGCTCTTGCTAGTGTTAAGCACCAACGATAACTGAACTTTCTACTAGCTTCCTGTGAACAAAATTGGTAAAATTTTATTCTTCGGAGTCCCATAAATAATTTCATTCCTGTAAATTCCGCAATCGAACCATCACTACAGATCATCTCAATACTCAACCCTAGTCACTGCAGGCCCCTTTACTGAACATGAACCTGTATGCCCATTTTAGTTAAGATCTGGATGATCTACACAATTCCAAAAGATTCACATACTGCAATTGGAGGATCCATCAATTTTTCCAAAACATGCTTGTGGATCAGTTGGCTAAAGTAATCGAATTATAAAAGATTTCTAATTGCCTACTAACAAATACTACACTAGCTAAGCATAATTTTGTGTTGAATACTCTATCTAGACAAATGACAAAACTTGTACCCACAGCCACAATGACAAGTAATCAGGTTAGCATTGTGGATGGCAAACCTACGCTCCACCAACTGTTGCACACCATGCTTGCATCTGTTGGGTGAAGTGATCTAAGCACAGAAGATCTGTTAACTAGATGCTACCAATACTTTGTAGCAGCATTACTATTTCATGTAGGCTAATGTCAGAACCTGGATGCAAAAGAACTAATAATCAGTTTACATCGTGTCTGACTCAATGGCGTGGGAATGTAATAGTTTGTTACTGTAATAAGATATACATACATATGAGCCACCTGTTGTGAATTCTTAGCTAACATTCCTGCCTAAGAAGAGCTCAATACATCAAACCCTTCATCATATGAATCGCTTTTGAAAGTAATTTTTTGGCAACAAATTAAACTATCCATTTACACAAATAGTTACGAGCTACTGCTGAATCACATCACAGCAGCATCCTTGTGGAACATGCATAAGTGCAAGCAAGAAGAAATGTATCAGATACTCATAGAAACAGGCAAGAAGAAACGTACCACCTAAAAATGGTTTATCATTTGGCTGAAGTGAAGCTGGAAGCTCCCAAGCGAGGACGGAAGAGGAGGAATAGCCGCCTATGGGTGGGCAGGTCATGGAAATGAACTCTCCATCCATTACCATCCGTGATGATATATTTGCACAAAAAATTAAATAGTCCTGGAAGAAATAAACAACCTTGGGGTTGCTGGGATGTACAAAGGCGAGCGCAGGGACCTTGCATTGTAGCCTACTTGCCTTATAGCTTGCATCGGCCCAAATTTCAGTGAAGCTCGCCTCATACTCAAGCCTCCAGTGGACTGCATTGTGGAGCGTCCACATGGTCACCTTCTCCTTCCCAGGACAGTCGTCGATCTGCACATATCGCAGCTTCCCATGGCTCAGGTTCACACAGCGTCTTTTGGCAATATCTTGGCTCCGGGCTGAAGGCTGCACACAGCCCAGAGGGAGTGAAATGTAGAGAAGCTCCGGTTGCTCCGTGAAGGGGTCACAGGTGAAAAGGCCGTAAGCGAGATCGACCCACCAGAGCTTTCTTTTGTGGGAGATGACACCATCATAGGGCCGCTTCGGGTGGTTCGGGTGGTAGGCAAACTCCCTCGCGAACCAGCTATCAGTGCTCGTGGAGTAACAGAGGAGACTGGCGTGGTGGGTGCCCATCAAATGCTGGAGCTCGGCGACCAGAAAGTGGCCGTCGGCCCGAGGGTTGGCGATGAGGCCGACGTTGTGGAAATGGAAAAAAACCATGCCGGAGGGCGGCTTGGGGAGGAGCGAGGCCGAGCTACGGTGCGCATGGCATAAAAAGTAGGCCGGGACCAAGTCCATCCGGGCGTCACACAAAGTGGTATCGGCTGGCTCCTTGGAACGGCCCTGGGTGGCGTAGAGTAGGAGAAAGCCGGAGGCATCGGCGGCGACGATATATGGGTAATTGGTGGGGCTGATGTCGTCTGGGGCGATGCGCCAGGGCACGGTGGCGATAGAGGACAATGGGGGTTTAGCTAGGAGGAGTGTTATGTCCTTTCCCGGTGGGAAGTTCTCCGTGTTCGCCCTTCGCGGGACACGGTACAGAACAACCCACGGCTGTGGCGGCCACCGGATCTCCGGCGCGCGCGACCGGACAAACGCCGGAACTATCTCATGTTCGGACATGGCCAGAGCCCGGCGATGGATCTGGATCTGTCGGACTTCTGTTGTCGTGTGGAGGAGAAAGAGAACGACGATACATATCTCAGGTTGTACTTGGTGGCCATCGGGCCAACTTGGCACGGGCGCACGGCACGCAAGGCCAGGAGATCAAGTTGTTGCCAAGGAACACGCAAAAACCTGATGTAGACTTGCGTGTGTCCGGGCAACCAGCTCAATCCGCATCGGAGTATGCAATGAGATCATAACAAGATGCTCGGTGAAGATGCAAACCGAAATGGGGAGGTCCCCTTGAGATAGCGCTAAGATCCTTTTCACCAGCTGCATATGAGTCTCTCTAGGATCATGCATAAACAAGCACACTTGCTGAACGACATATGAGATGTCCGAGCGGGTGAGTGTGAGGTCTTGGGAGCACCAGCTAGACTCCTATAAAGGGTGGAATCAGCAACACGAGCACCATCATGAGTGGAGACTTTGGCTTTGGTGTCAATGGGTGTAACAATGGGGTTGCAATGTAGCATATTGGCTCTATCTAAAATTTCTAATGCATATTGCTGCTGTGATAGGAAGAGACCATCATGAGACCAGCTAGACCTAAAGTGGAGCGAGAGCTGGTGAGGTTACACGTCTTACCAGTGATGTGTGAGGAGGCGCCGGAATCCATAATCCACTCCGGGTGCTGCAGCTGCTGCTGTCCGGTGGCCATGGCTTGGTGGAGCATGGCGCTGTAGTCGAGGTGGTACGGCGGTGCAGAGGGTGTGGACGCGGTGGAAGGCGTCGCAGCGAAGTTGGGAGGCCCAGAGTACATTGCAGGATATGCATGCGAGTGCAGACCAGGTCGAGGGCCAAGAACTCCAGCGACATTGGGCGCTGTCCAAGACGGTGACCATGGCGAGCGGGCGGGTGGGAAGGGCGCACCCACGGGCGCAAAGTACCCTACCCAGGGTTCCTAAGAGGTGGAGCCGCGGTCGCGCCCCCCGTAGTCCTGGCCGTGTCCAGCGGTCTGCTGGTATCTGCCCTGCCCACTGGAAGATCCACGTCCTTGGCCGCGTCCGGTGTCTTGCTGATGACCGACGTGCCCACCATTGGGCCGATAGCCAGGGATGGGATTGTTGCCGCGGTAGTTAGGGCTAACACCTGGAGTGCGAGGCGCGCCAGAACCGCCGCCGTGGCCGCCACCGTGCGGAGCGCCGCCGCCGCCATGGGCAGCATACACCTCTGCCGAGGCAGAGGCGTCGGAGATCTCCGCCAGCTGGATGCGAGAGCAGCAATCGGCAAAGGATGGGAGCGTGCTTTTGAGGATCTCGGCTTGGAGTTTGAACTGGCCGTCGAGACCATCGACGAACTGGGAGGCGAGGCCGGGATCGTCGACAGGGCGTCCGATGGCGTCCAGGTCATCGGTGATGGACTGTAGTTTGCTAGAGTACGTGGCCACGGACATGTCACCGCGTGTCGTGCTGCGGAAGGCCTTGCTAAGGAAGAGGCAGCGCGAGGTCGAGTTGTCGAGGAAGAAACGATGTAGGCGATCCCAGGTGGAGGGGGCCGTGACATCGCCCTGGACAAGAACGATGGAGTTCGTCCGTCAGCATGGCCATGATCCAGAGGCTGATGTGGATGTCGACGGCGCGCCAGGCATCGTCCGGGTCGCGAGGAGCAGCGCCCTCGGTGACGTGATCCATCACGTTGTACATGGTGAGGAGGAACTTGAAGATCTGACGCCATATGGAGAAGTTGGCGATGGCTGAATTGACTTGGAACTTGACATAGGTATTAATGTTGACGGCAAGGATTGGATGGGAATAGGTAGGGTGGGGAAACTGGGAGGGAAAGGTGAGTGGCGGCAGAGGGGGAGGGTTGGGGATCATGGGGAGGGGATCGGTGTTGCCGTTAGAATTTTGGGGTGTGGGAGGAGCTCACGAGACACAGGTTCTGGAGAGAAGGGGGTGCGGGGATCACTGTCTAAGGTTGGGATAGAGGTGGAGGAGGTCACCAACGCAGTCGCCTACGTTAAGGAAGAAGAGGTGTCGGCCATGGGAGGGAAGGAGAGGGAGCGCAGAGCTCTGATACCAAATTGTAATATAGAATGTTTGGTTAACCAACTACCACACATGGTTGGAGAGTACAAATAGTGGTGGATACACATCGTGTGATCCTACAAATTAGGAAAGTGCCGCTGGACTAGGAAGTATAAACAGTAATACAGAAAGTGTGTTCAACAGAGAGGAGGGAGGCGAGCGAGCGGGACTATGGTGCAGGAGTCGAGCGGGTGAGCAACTCGCATGTACAAATGATTCAGTCCAACCTTTTTTTATATTTTGAAACACAGTACCGCCCATGCATTTCTATCCCAAAGGAAGCTGCGCTACTCGGCCAACCAAAGCCCAAAGGGTCTGAAGGGGGCAAAACGATCTGCACACTCATTTCACCTAGACAGTAAATCCTCAGTTTCACTTTCCACTGCAGCCATTCGATCGATGAGTTTTTTCTCACTTCCTCATCTTCCACATGGTTGATGACGCCTGGGGACAGCTATGTGCAGGGCCCAATGGCCAAAGGCAGCTAAGGGTGTTCGTTCACGTCGCCTTTCGTCTCCAGTGGCCTGGACGGTGAAAACCTAGATCGGGGACCCACCCAATCCACTCCCTAATCCCCCGCTCCTCCTCTCCTCTCCAATCCCTGTCTCTTCTTCTCCACCAATCGTTGGTCGACCTCTCTCCCCAGCTGCAGCCGCGCGTGAAGCCGGAGAGGGCACACCCCGAGCCGCAGAAGGCGCTGGAGAAGCGCGAGAGGGTACTATCCCATCCACATAAGGCGCATGGAGGCGAGCGACACGCCGCCTCTCCCCCGGGATGGAGCCGGACAGCCACAAGCGTTTGTCGGAGCCGTGTTGGTTAGCCGCAGTAGGAGGAGCTTGTGGAGGCGAGCAGCAGCAGGTCGCACGCCACGGTGGCGGTCCAGAGGAGGCGCGGTGCGCGCGGAGTGTCGTTGCCTAACCGACGGTACCCCGGAGGAGGGATCCTCGCGAAGGGGGAAGAAGTAGGGGCCATTGGGCGGAGAGCCATTGGGACGGTGGTACGCGGTTTACCCAGCTTCAGAACACACGCTGCACGGAGGCAGGGCCTACTGCTGCTTGTTTGAAATTATATGGGCACTTTCACGTTGTTACAATGAGTTGTGGTTGTGCCTCTACGGATCCCGAGATCCGGCTTATAAAGGCGCCAGGATCTAGGGTTTCTACGGAGAGTCCTAGCCGGAATACAATCTTGCTTAACTACGGAACATTACATTGCCATGCACGTCAATGATCCGCCTATTGCCTAAAATGCCGTACTGGATCCGGCTCCTTGATGGGCCTTGCCGGATCTGACTCATGGCGCAGGCCAGGCTAGATCCGGCTCCTTGTTCCTGGGCTGGACTTCCTCCATCTTGATCAATAACAACTAGACCGCCCGATAGGCCATATGCTACCATCACAATCTATGGGTCACCCAGATTTGCCGGATCTAGGCACTGTCGATGGTACACCAATGAAGTATAACCACATTGCGATGCCTCTCTCTGGGATGGAGCCGCTCCGGGATGGCCGTGGTGGTAAGTTGAAGGAGGCGATACGGGAGGACTGGAGGTGGAGGGTGCGAGGGGCGCACCTCTCATTTTCCCTCGATGGGCTGACCTCTTTGCCCAGGGGAGGCAGTGGCGCCCGAGCAACAGAGGCGTTGCCGCTGGCGGCTGGACGCGACAACGTTGGGGATGGACCACGCGTCAACGCGGAGCAGCAACTCGCTCTCGATGAGAGCTCGTCTGTTTCCTGTGACGCCATGGTGAGCATCTCTCAATCCTTCTTTACATATGCTCTTGATCTCTCTCTTCTAGGCTTTTTATTTCGATTTGCTTGTACATTCAGATCTTGCGTTGAACTGTTTGGTGAAATGTCTGTGCTGATCCATTATTGCTGCTCTATTTTTTTTTAGCTGCCTCTGAAGCAGCTGCTGGCCAAGCAGGGGCACTTTGTGGGGTGACAGACTGCTCCTGGAAGAAAACGGGACAATAGCATCACTCCCACATGTGAGCTCCATGCTCATCGCTTGTTAATTTCCTATAGAAAATGATGAGATGCATATTCTTCAACTTGTGTAGATTTCTCTGAAAATCTATGGAGAAGTTGAATACGACGAGGATGTGTATTGGCTATTTTTAATTCTCTGGCCATATTCTCCATATATATGCATATTTGGAGTTCTTAATTGATTTGGCCAATTTTTTATTGAGCTCATTAATGTGTTTTGATGTAGGAAGGGTTATGTTGCCAATATTCAGATGCACACTTATTTCTGAAACTCGTTAATTAACACACCATGTTGGCGCTGAGGTTTTGTGATGGGTGGCAAATTGCAGAAAGGATCCAAGTAGTTATTCTTCAGTTTTAGATTGTTTTGTTCTTAGGATTTCTCTATGAACTTTTCCACTTTGTAAAGATTCCGATCGTATTGGTGCTTGATGCAGGTGGTTCAGATGATTAATGGGTTTTACTTTGTAGAGAAGGAAAAGGATATAGGACATGCTCTGGCCTTATAGAATCTGGTATCCAACCAAGGTATTTTACCTATCCCATATCTATATCATCGAGATTTGGAGTGGTTGCTTGCGCCGTCAGGGCAATGAAGAAATGGTTAGAAATATTTGGACTGTGCAGGAAGAAATGGTTAGAAATAATGGACGGCGGTGGACGATTTCCAAAAAGTCCGGAAATAAATAAAATACGAAAAAGGAAGTTTTCTGCCTCACATGAATTAAATACCTCACATGAATTAAAGACTTTGTAGAAAAGTCCCGGAAATCGACTAAAAATGCATAGAAAATGATTTATGATGGCAAATAACAAGAAAAACTAAACATATATGTAGCACTAATGATGATGCAAAATGCACATATCAGTAATACTTCCTATCGAAGATTTCAGCAATCCCCTTGACTTGTGAGCATCACATGGGGAGACGATGCCTGTCCAGCCGACTTTCCTGGGGCTCCCCCAGCCGAGTCAACGACCTGGGAAGCATCGACACCTGGATTTGCCTTGGTGAACTCTGCATTTCTACGGTTAGCAATAGCAAGAAATTCTTGAACTCGGGCTTGTTGCTTGCGCAACGCCTCACCCGACAAATTCGGTAACTCGGCTGCAGCTGCCTAAGCCACCCTAAGATTCTTAGCTGGGCTACTGTACTTAGGCCTATCTGCCGACACATATGTTGCCGACATACTTGTGCTGGATCTACCATCACGAGCAAGCTCCCTAGTGAGGTTTCTACCTCGGTTTTGCACTTCACCTATGTGACTAGGCTCATTAGCTACCGAAGTCAAGCCATGGGCTATGTTATACTCACGGAGGGAGATGTCGAACTCAAAATCACCGGCATAGCCAGCTTGTCGATGGCGGCCTGAATGAGATTTGGCGTGGGAGTCACGCTGGATGTGTCGGCATTGCCGACGATGTTCTCTGGTTTCTCGTATCGCGGCTTGCCCGAACGCGTGGTCTTGGCGCCTGCGTCTTGGTCACCAACAATTCCTTTGCCGACACTAGCGACTGGACCGGCCATCATGACCCGCACGAAGCTAGCGGGGCGACCGGTACGTCGACCGCGAGCCGCACAAGCAGCAGGAGGGTCTACTGCCACGTGCACCACATCTGGGTACCTGCGCACCGAAGCTGTAGCGACATAAACTTGATGCCGCCGAAGTTGATGAATTGGCCGTTCTTGGGGAACGCCTGCTTGACGAAGTTGTCGGCGTTGTCGCTGACGAAGTCTGATGTCTACGGGTGCTTCTATTCTTGTAGACAGTGTTGGGCCTCCAAGAGCAGAGGTTTGTAGAACAGCAGCAAGTTTCCCTTAAGTGGATCACCCAAGGTTTATCGAACTCAGGGAGGAAGAGGTCAAAGATATCCCTCTCATGCAACCCCGCAACCACAAAGCAAGAAGTCTCTTGTGTCCCCAACACACCTAATAGGTGCACTAGTTCGGCGAAGAGATAGTGAAATACAAGTGGTATGAATGAATATGAGCAGTAGTAACGGCGCCGAACAGTTCTTGTCGGCGTGCGATTGATGGTAGTAATATTGCAGAAGTAAACAAGCGATAAAACAAGTAAACAAGCAGCGATAGCGATATTTAGGAACAAGGCCTAGGGATCATACTTTCACTAGTGGACACTCTCAACATTAATCACATAACAGAATAAATAAATAGATGCTAGACTCTACACCCTCTTGTTGGATGATGAACACCACTAACCGTGTAGGATTACACGAACCCTCAATGCCGGAGTTAACAAGCTCCACAATATTCAATGTTCATGTTTAAATAACCTTAGAGTGCATAACGGATCAACATAACCAAACCAAGTACTAACATAGCATGCACACTCGTCACCTTCACACTACGAAAGGAGGAATAGATCACATCAATACTATCATAGCAATAGTTAACTTCATAATCTACAAGAGATCACAATCATAGCCTACGCCAAGTACTACACGATGCACACACTCGTCACCATTACACCGTGCGGGAGGAATAAACTACTTTAATAACATCACTAGAGTAGCACACAGATAAATTGTGATACAAAACACATTGCAATCATAAAGAGATATAAATAAGCACTTCATTATGCCATTCATAACAGTGAATAAGTATTCTGTGAAATATAGCCTAAGAGACCCACACGGTGCACACACTCGTCACCTTTACACACGTGGGACAAGGAGTCTCCGGAGATCACATAAGTAAAATCCACTTGACTAGCATAATGACATCTAGATTACAAGCATCATCATATGAATCTCAATCATGTAAGGCAGCTCATGAGATTATTGTATTGAAGCACATAGGAGAGAGATTAACCACATAGCTACCGGTACAGCCCTTAGCCTCGATGGAGAACTACTCCCTCCTCATGGGAGACAGCAGCGTTGATGAAGATGGCGGTGGTGTCGATGGAGAAGCCTTCCGGGGGCACTTCCCCGTCCCGGCGGCGTGCCGGAACAGAGACTCATGTCCCCCAGATCTTGGCTTCGCGATGGCGGCGGCTCTGGAAGGTTTTCCGTATCGTGGCTTTTTTCGTATCGTGTTTTAGGTCAGGGACCTTTATATAGGCGAAGAGGCAGCGTCAGAAGGTCAACGAGGCGGTGACACACTAGGGGGTCGCGGCCAAGGCCTGTGCCGCGCCACCCTGGCGTCTGGTGGCCCAGTGGCCCCCCTCTGGCCTCTCTCGGGTGTTCTGGAAGCTTCGCGTGATCCTAAGATGCTGGGCGTTGATTTCGTCCGATTCCGAGAATATTTACTTACTAGGATTTCTGAAACCAAAAACAGCAGAAAACAGCAACTGGCCCTTCGGCATCTCGTCAATAGGTTAGTTCCGGAAAACGCATAAATATGACATAAAGTGTGAACAAAACATGTAGGTATTGTCATAAAACTAGCATGGAACATAAGAAATTATAGATACGTTTGAGACGTATCAAGCATCCCCAAGCTTAGTTCCTACTCGTCCTCGAGTAGGTAAACGATAACAAAAGATAATTTCTTAAGTGACATGCTATCAACATAATCTTGATCAACGTTATTGTAAAGCATATGAGATGAATGAAGTGATTCAAAGCAATGGTAAAGGCAATGAGTAAACAAATGAATCATATAGCAAAGACTTTTCATGAATAATACTTTCAAGACAAGCATCAATAAGTCTTGCATAAGAGTTACTCATAAAGCAATAAGTTCTTAGTAGAAAGCATTGAAGCAACACAAAGGATGATATAAGTTTCAGCGGTTGCTTTCAACTTCAACATGTATATCTCATGGATAATTGTCAACACAAAGTAATATAACAAGTGCAATAGGTAAACATGTAAGAATCAATGCACACAGTTGACACAAGTGTTTGCTTCTAAGATAGAAAGAAGTGGGTAAACTGACTCAACATAAAGTAAAAGAAAGGCCCTTCGCAGAGGGAAGCAGGGATTAAATCATGTGCTAGAGCTTTTTAAGTTTTGAAATCATATAGAGAGCATAAAAGTAAAATTTTGAGAGGTGTTTGTTGTTGTCAACGAATGGTAGCGGGTACTCTAACTACCTCATCAACCAGACTTTCAAGAGCGGCTCCCATGAAGGACGTTATCTCTACCAGCAAGGTAGATCATCCCTCTTCTCTTTGTTTACACATGTACTTTAGTTTAGTTTATGTTTTTTTTTGTTTTTTTAGATGACACTCCTCCCAACCTTTGCTTTCTCAAGCCATGGCTAACCGAATCCTCGGGTGCCTTCCAACAATCACATACCATGAAGGAGTGTCTATTTGCAAAATTAAGTTGCTTACTCGATGAATCGAGCAAAACATGTGAAGAGAATTATTAATGCAAGTTGTAATTAATTGGGGCTGGGAACCCCATTGCCAGCTCTTTTTGCAAAATTATTGGATAAGCGGATGAAGCCACTAGTCCATTGTGAAAGTCCGTCGAAGTAAATGACAAGATCGAAAGATAAAACACCACATACTTCCTCATGAGCTATAAAACATTGACACAAATAAGAGATAATAGCTTTTGAATTGTTTAAAGGTAGCACATGAAGTATTTGCTTGGAATGGCAGAGAAATACCATGTGGTAGGTAGGTATGGTGGACACAAATGGCATAGTTTTTGGCTCAAGGATTTGGATGCACGAGAAGAATTCCTCTCAATACAAGGCTAGGCTAGCAAGGTTGTTTGAAGAAAACTCAAGTATAAAATGGTGCAGCAAGACTCACATATGAACATATTGTAAGCATTATAAGACTTTACATCGTCTTCCTTGTTGTTCAAACACCTTAACCGAGAAAATATCTAGACTCTAGAGAAACTAATCATGCAAACCAAATTTTAACAAGCTCTATGTAGTTCTTCATTAATAGGTGCAAAGTACATGATGCAAGAGCTTAAACATGATCTATATGAGCACAACAATTGCCAAGTATCAAATTATTCAAGACATTATACCAATTACCACATGAAGCATTTTCCGTTTCCAACCATATAACAATGAACGAAGCAGTTTTCAACTCCGCCATGAACATTAAAAGCTAAGAACACATGTGTTCATACGAACCAGCGGAGCGTATCTCTCTCCCACACAAGGATGAACTTATTCAAACAAAACAAAAACAAAAGCAAACAGACGCTCCAAGTAAAGTGCATAAGATGTGACTGAATAAAAATATTGTTTCAAGAGAAGAAACCTGATAAATTGTTGATGAAGAAGGGGATGCCTTGGGCATCCCCAAGCTTAGATGCTTGAGTATTCTTAAAATATGCAGGGATGAACCACGGGGGCATCCCCAAGCTTAGACTTTTCACTCTTCTTGATCATAGTATATCATCCTCCTCTCTTGACCCTTGAAAACTTCCTCCACACCAAACTCGAAACAAACTCATTAGAGGGTTAGTGCATAATCAAAATTTCACATGTTCAGAGGTGACACAATCATTCTTAACACTTCCGGACATTGCACAAAGCTACCGGAAGTTAATGGAACAAAGAAATCCATCCAACACAGCAAAAGAGGCAATGCGAAATAAAAGGCAGAATCTGTCAAAACAGAACAGTCCGTAAAGACGAATTTAAAAGTGGCACCAGACTTGCTCAGATGAAAATGCCCAAATTGAATGAAAGTTGCATACATATCTGAGGATCACGCACGTAAATTGGCAGATTTTTCTGAGTTACCTACAGAGAACCCTGCCCAAATTCGTGACGGATGTAAATCTGTTTCACGCGAGTAATCCAAATCTAGTATCAACCTTGCTATCAAAGACTTTACTTGGCACAACAATGCAATAAAATAAAGATAAGGAGAGGTTGCTACAGTAGTAAACAACTTCCAAGACACAACAAAACAGTAGCAAAATAAAAACATGGGTTATCTCCCAAGAAGTGCTTTCTTTATAGCCATTAAGATGGGCTCAGTAATTTTAATGATGCTCGCGCAAGAAATAAGAGTTGAAGTAAAAGAGAGCATCAAGAAGCAAATTCAAAACACATTTAAGTCTAACATGCTTCCTATGCATAGGAATCTTGTAAATAAACAAGTTCATGAAGAGCAAAGTAACAAGCATAGGAAGATAAAACCAATGTAACTTCAAAAATTTCAGCATATAGAGAGGTGTTTTAGTAACATGAAAATTTCTACAACCATATTTTCCTCTCTCATAATAATTTTCAGAGGCATCATGAACAAACTCAACAATATAAGTATCACATAAAGCATTCTTATTCACATGCATAAAAGTATCATTACTCTCCACATAAGCATAATCAATTTTATTAGTTGTAGTGGGAGCAAATTCAACAAAGTAGCTATCATTATTATTCTCATCAAGTGTAGGAGGCATAGTATAATCATAATCAAATTTACTCTCCATAGTAGGCGGCACCAAAAGACCACTATCATTATAATCATCATATATGGGAGGCATATCATAATCAACATAAACTTTCTCCTCAATACCCGGAGGACTAAAGAGATCATTTTCATCAAAACCGACCTCCCCAAGCTTAGAATTTTCCATAGCATTAGCAACAATGGTGTTCAAAGCACTCATACTAATAACATTCCCATTAGCATGCATATAAAGTTCCATGGGTTTTTTAATTCTCTCTTCAAACACATCATGTCCTAATTCAAGATAAAGTTCATAAAGATCTCTCATTGTGTTGTTCTCCATTAGGCCTAACTAGTGTAAAACAAGAAACAAAAAGATGCAATTGCAGGATCTAAAGGAAATAGCTTCGAGCACACACACAACGGCAACAGAAAAGTACTTAGTTACCTGGGACCGGAGTATGAGTGCCTTTTACCTTTCCTCCCCGGCAACGGCGCCAGAAAAAGTGCTTCGTTGCCGGGGTCCGGTGTGTGAGTGCCGTTTACCTTTCCTCCCAGGCAACGACGCCAGAAAAGTGCTTGATGTCTACGGGTGCTTCTATTCTTGTAGACAGTGTTGGGCCTCCAAGAGCGAGAGGTTTGTAGAACAGCGAGCAAGTTTCCCTTAAGTGGATCACCCAAGGTTTATCGAACTCAGGGAGGAAGAGGTCAAAGATATCCCTCTCATGCAACCCTACAACCGTGAAAGCAAGAAGTCTCTTGTGTCCCCAACACACCTAATAGGTGCACTAGTTCGGCGAAGAGATAGTGAAATACAAGTGGTATGAATGAATATGAGCAGTAGTAACGGCGCCGGAAAAGTGCTTGCTGGCGTGCGGTTGATGGTAGTAATATTGCAGGAAGTAAACAAGCAAGTAAAACAAGTAAACAAGCAGCGATAGCGATATTTAGGAACAAGGCCTAGGGATCATACTTTCACTAGTGGACACTCTCAACATTAATCACATAACAGAATAAATAAATAGATGCTAGACTCTACACCCTCTTGTTGGATGATGAACACCACTAACCGTGTAGGATTACACGAACCCTCAATGCCGGAGTTAACAAGCTCCACAATATTCAATGTTCATGTTTAAATAACCTTAGAGTGCATACCGGATCAACATAACCAAACCAAGTACTAACATAGCATGCACACTCGTCACCTTCACACTACGAAAGGAGGAATAGATCACATCAATACTATCATAGCAATAGTTAACTTCATAATCTACAAGAGATCACAATCATAGCCTACGCCAAGTACTACACGATGCACACACTTGTCACCATTACACCGTGCGGGAGGAATAAACTACTTTAATAACATCACTAGAGTAGCACACGGATAAATTGTGATACAAAACACATTGCAATCATAAAGAGATATAAATAAGCACTTCATTATGCCATTCATAACGGTGAATAAGTATTCTCGTGAAATATAGCCTAAGAGACCCACACGGTGCACACACTGTCACCTTTACACACGTGGGACAAGGAGTCTCCGGAGATCACATAAGTAAAATCCACTTGACTAGCATAATGACATCTAGATTACAAGCATCATCATATGAATCTCAATCATGTAAGGCAGCTCATGAGATTATTGTATTGAAGCACATAGGAGAGAGATTAACCATATAGCTACCGGTACAGCCCTTAGCCTCGATGGAGAACTACTCCCTCCTCATGGGAGACAGCAGCGTTGATGAAGATGGCGGTGGTGTCGATGGAGAAGCCTTCCGGGGGCACTTCCCCATCCCGGCGGTGTGCTGGAACAGAGACTCATGTCCCCCAGATCTTGGCTTCGCGATGGCGGCGGCTCTGGAAGGTTTTCCGTATCGTGGCTTTTTTCGTATCGTGTTTTAGGTCAGGGACCTTTATATAGGCGAAGAGGCGGCGTCGGAAGGTCAACGAGGCGGTGACACACTAGGGGGGTGATGGCGTGTATTTCACACGTTCGTTGGGCAACCCCAAGAGGAAGGTATGATGCGCACAGCAGCAAGTTTTCCCTCAGAAAGAAACCAAGGTTTATCGAACCAGGAGGAGCCAAGAAGCACGTTGAAGGTTGATGGCGGCGAGATGTAGTGCGGCGCAACACCGGGGATTCCGGCGCCAACGTGGAACCTGCACAACACAACCAAAGTACTTTGCCCCAACGAAACGAGTGAGGTTGTCAATCTCACCGGCTTGCTGTAACAAAGGATTAACCGTATTGTGTGGAAGATGATTGTTTGCGAGAGAAAACAAGTAAAAACAAGTATTGCGGTAGATTGTATTTCAGTAAAGAGAATTGGACCGGGGTCCACGGTTCACTAGAGGTGTCTCTCCCATAAGACGAACAGCATGTTGGGTGAACAAATTACAGTTGGGCAATTGACAAATAAAGAGAGCATGACAATGCACATACATATTATGATGAGTATAGTGAGATTTAATTGGGCATTACGACAAAGTACATAGACCGCCATCCAACCGCATCTATGCCTAAAAAGTCCACCTTCGAGGTTATCATCCGAACCCCCTCCGGCATTAAGTTGCAAAGCAACAGAACAATTGCATTAAGTATGGTGCGTAATGTAATCAACAACTACATCCTTAGACATAGCATCAATGTTTTATCCCTAGTGGCAACGAGCACAACACAACCTTAGAACTTTACGTCACTTCGTCCCGGTGTCAATGCGAGCATGAACCCACTATCGAGCATAAGTACTCCCTCTTGGAGTTAAAAGCATCTACTTGGCCGAGAGCATCTACTAATAACGGAGAGCATGCAAGATCATAAACAACACATAAGCATAACTTTGATAATCAACATAACAAGTATTCTCTATTCATCGGATCCCAACAAACGCAACATATAGAATTACATATAGATGATCTTGATCATGATAGGCAGCTCACAAGATCCGACAATGATAGCACAATGGGGAGAAGACAACCATCTAGCTACTGCTATGGACCCATAGTCCAGGGGTAGACTACTCACTCATCACTCCGGAGGCGACCATGGCGGTGTAGAGTCCTCCGGGAGATGATTCCCCTCTCCGGCAGGGTGCCGGAGGCGATCTCCAGGATCCCCCGAGATGGGATCGGCGGCGACGGCGTCTCGGTAAGGTTTTCCGTATCGTGGCTCTCGGTACTGGGGGTTTCGTCACGGAGGCTTTAAGTAGGCGGAAGGGTAGGTCAAGAGGTGGCACGAGGGCCCCACACCACAGGGCCGCGCGGCCAAGGGGGCCGCGCCGCCCTAGGGTGTGGCCCCCTCGTGGCCCCTCTTCGTCTCGTCTTCGGTCTTCCGGAAGCTTCGTGAGAAAATAGGCCTCCGGGCTTTTATTTCGTCCAATTCCGAGAATATTTCTTTACTAGGATTTCTGAAACCAAAAACAGCGAGAAAACGACAGCGGCACTTCGGCATCTTGTTAATAGGTTAGTTCCGGAAAATGCACGAATATGACATAAAGTGTGCATAAAACATGTAGATAACATCAATAATGTGGCATGGAACACAAGAAATTATCGATACGTTGGAGACGTATCGGCATCCCCAAGCTTAGTTCTGCTCGTCCCGAGCAGGTAAAACGATAACAAAGATAATTTCGGAGTGACATGCCATCATAATCTTGATCATACTATTTGGAGAGCATCTACTAATAACGGAGAGCATGCAAGATCATAAACAACACATAAGCATAACTTTGATAATCAACATAACAAGTATTCTCTATTCATCGGATCCCAACAAACGCAACATATAGAATTACATATAGATGATCTTGATCATGATAGGCAGCTCACAAGATCAGGCAATGATAGCACAATGGGAGAAGACAACCATGCAGCTCGTTGCTATGGACCCATAGTCAGAGGGTAGACTACTCACTCATCACTCCGGAGCGACCATGGCGGTGTAGAGTCCTCGGAGATGATTCCCCTCTCGGCGGGGGTGCGGAGGCGATCTCGAGGATCCCGAGATGGGATCGGCGGCGACGGCGTCTCGGTAAGGGTTTCCGTATCGTGGCTCTCGGTGCTGGGGTTTCGTCACGGAGGCTTTAAGTAGGCGGAAGAGGTAGGTCAGAGGCGGCACGAGGGCCCCACACACGGGCCGCGCGGCCAAAGGGGCGCGCGCCGCCCTAGGGTGTGGCCCCCTGTGGCCCCTCTTCGTCTCGTCTTCGGTCTTCACGGAGGCTTCGTGAGAAAATAGGCCTACTGGGCTTTTATTTCCGTCCAATTCGAGAATATTTCTTTACTAGGATTTACGAAACCAAAAGCGAGAAAACAACAAGCGCACTTCGGCATCTTGTTAATAGGTTAGTTCCGAGAAAATGCACGAATATGACATAAAGTGTGCATAAAACATGTAGATAACATCAATAATGTGGCATGGAACACAAGAAATTATCGATCGTTGGAGCGTATCGGCATCCCCAAGCTTAGATTACGCTGCGTCCGAGCGAGGTAAAAGCGATAACAAAGATAATTTACGGAGTGACATGCCATCATAATCTTGATCATACTATTTGTAAAGCATATGTAAAGAATGCAGCGATCAAAACAATGTGTATGACATGAGTAAACAAGTGAATCATAAAGCAAAGACTTTTCATGAATAGCACTTCAAGACAAGCATCAATAAGTCTTGCATAAGAGTTAACTCATAAAGCAATAATTCAAAGTAAAGGTATTGAAGCAACACAAAAGAAGATTAAGTTTCAGCGGTTGCTTTCAACTTGTAACATGTATATCTCATGGATATTGTCAACATAGAGTAATATAATAAGTGCAATAAGCAAGTATGTAGGAATCAATGCACAGTTCACACAAGTGTTTGCTTCTTGAGGTGGAGAGAAATAGGTGAAGCTGACTCAACATTGAAAGTAAAAGAATGGTCCTCATAGAGGAAAAGCATCGATTGCTATATTTGTGCTAGAGCTTTGATTTTGAAAACATGAAACAATTTTGTCAACGGTAGTAATAAAGCATATGCATCATGTAAATTATATCTTATAAGTTGCAAGCCTCATGCATAGTGTACTAATAGTGCTCGCACCTTGTCCTAATTAGCTTGGACTACCTGGATTATCACCGCAATACATATGCTTTAACCAAGTTTCACAAAGGGTACCTCTATGCCGCTTGTACAAAGGTCTAAGGAGAAAGCTCGCATTTGGATTTCTCGCTTTTGATTATTCTCAACTTAGACATCCATACCTGGGACAACATAGACAACGAGATAATGGACTCCTCTTTTAATGCTTTAAGCATTTGACAACAATTAATTCTTTTCTCATTAGAGATTTGAGGATGTTTGTCCAAAGCTGAAACTTCCACCATGGATCATGGCTTTAGTTAGCGGCCCAATGTTCTTCTCTCACAATATGCATGCTCAAACCATTCAACTCAGTGTAGATCGCCCTTACTTCGGACAAGACGAACATGCATAGCAACTCACATGAAATTCAACAATGAGTTGATGGCGTTCCCCGAGTAAACATGGTTATCGCACAACAAGCAACTTAATAAGAGATAAAGTGCATAATTACATATTCAATACCACAATAGTTTTTAAGCTATTTGTCCCATGAGCTATATATTGCAAAGGTGAATGATGGAATTTTAAAGGTAGCACTCAAGCAATTTACTTTGGAATGGCGGGAAAATACCATGTAGTATAGGTAGGTATGGTGGACACAAATGGCATAGTGGTTGGCTCAAGTATTTTGGATGCATGAGAAGTATTCCCTCTCGATACAAGGTTTAGGCTAGCAAGGCTTATTTGAAACAAACACAAGGATGAACCGGTGCAGCAAAACTCACATAAAAGACATATTGAAAACATTATAAGACTCTACACCGTCTTCCTTGTTGTTCAAACTCAATACTAGAAATTATCTAGACCTTAGAGAAACCAAATATGCAAACCAAATTTTAGCATGCTCTATGTATTTCTTCATTAATGGGTGCAAAGCATATGATGCAAGAGCTTAAACATGAGCACAACAATTGCCAAGTATCACATTACCCAAGACATTTTTAGCAATTACTACATGTATCATTTTCCAATTCCAACCATATAACAATTTAACGAAGGAGAAACTTCGCCATGAATACTATGAGTAGAAACCAAGGACATATTTGTCCATATGCTACAGCGGAGTGTGTATCTCTCCCATAAAGTGAATGCTAGGATCCATTTTATTCAAACAAAACAAAAACAAAAACAAACCGACGCTCCAAGAAAAAGCACATAAGATGTGGCCGAATAAAAATGTAGTTTCGGGGAGGAACCGATAATTTGTCGATGAAGAAGGGGATGCCTTGGGCATCCCCAAGCTTAGACGCTTGAGTCTTCTTGATATATGCAGGGGTGAACCACGGGTGCATCCCCAAGCTTAGAAGCTTTCACTCTCCTTGATCATGTTGCATCATACTCCTCTCTTGACCCTTGAAAACTTCCTCCACACCAAACTCGAAACAACTCATTAGAGGGTTAGTGCACAATATAAATTGACATATTCAGAGGTGACACAATCATTCTTAACACTTCTGGACATTGCATAATGCTACTTGGACATTAGTGGATCAAAGAAATTCATCCAACATAGCGAAAGAGGCAATGCGAAATAAAAGGCAGAATCTGTCAAAACAGAACAGTTCGTATTGACGAATTTTAAAATGGCACCAGACTTGCTCAAACGAAAATGCTCAAATTGAATGAAAGTTGCGTACATATCTGAGGATCATGCTCGTAAATTGGCGTAATTTTCTGAGCTACCTACAGGGAGATAGACCCAGATTCGTGACAGCAAAGAAATCTGGAACTGCGCATGAATCCAAATCTAGTACTTACTTTTCTATCAACGGCTTAACTTGGCACAACAAAACTCAAAACTAAGATAAGGAGAGGTTGCTACAGTAGTAAACAACTTCCAAGACACAAAATAAAAACAAAGTACTGTAGGTAAAAACATGGGTTGTCTCCCATAAGCGCTTTTCTTTAACGCCTTTCAGCTAGGCGCGAAAGTGTGTATCAAGTAACATCAAGAGATGAAGCATCAACATCATAATTTGTTCTAATAATAGAATCATAAGGTACCTTTATTCTCTTTCTAGGGAAGTGTTCCATACCTTTCTTGAGAGGAAATTGATATTTTATATTACCTTCCCTCATATCAATAATAGCACCAACGAGTTCGAAGAAAAGGTCTTCCCAATATAATTGGACAAGATGCATTGCATTCAATATCCAAGACAACAAAATCAACGGGAACAAGATTATTGTTAACGGTAATGCGAACATTATCAACTTTACCCAAAGGTTTCTTTGTAGAATGATCGAGCAAGATTAACATCCAAATAACAATTTTTCAGCGGTGGCAAGTCAAGCATATTATAAATTTTCTTAGGCATAACGAAATACTTGCACCAAGATCACATAAAGCATTGCAATCAAAATCTTTAACCTTCATCTTAATGATGGGCTCCCAACCATCTTCTAGCTTTTTAGGAATAGAGGCTTCGCGCTCTAGTTTCTCTTCTCTAGCTTTTATGAGAGCATTTGTAATATGATGCGTGAAAGCCAAATTTATAGCACTAGCATTAGGACTTTTAGCAAGTTTTTGCAAGAACTTTATAACTTCAGAGATGTGGCAATCATCAAAATTCAAACCATTATAATCTAAAGCAATGGGATCATCATCCCCAATGTTGGAAAAAATTTCAGCGACTTTATCACGGGCGGTTTCGGCGGTTTTAGCAGTTTCGAGCGGTTTTCGCGCTTTGCATTAGAAGTGGAAACATTGCTAACACCAATTCTTTTATTAGTATGAGTAGGAGGTGCAGCAACATGTGTAGCATTAGCATTACTAGTGGTGGTAATAGTCCAAACTTTAGCTATATTCTTCTCTTTAGCTAGTTTTTCATTTTCTTCTCTATCCCACCTAGCACGCGGTTCAGCCATTAATCTTATATTCTCATTAATTCTAACTTGAATGGCATTTGCTGTAGTAACAATTTTATTATGAATATCCCTATTAGGCAAAACTTTTGATTTCAAAAGATCAACATCAGAGGCAAGACTATCAACTCTAGAAACAAGAATATCAATTTTACCAAGCTTTTCTTCAACAGATTTGTTAAAAGCAGTTTGTGTACTAATAAATTCTTTAAGCATGGCTTCAAGTCCAGGGGTGAATTCCTATTATTGTTGTAAGAATTTCCATAAGAATTACCATAGCCGTTGCCATTATTATAAGGATATGGCCTATAGTTGTTACTAGAATTGTTCAGGTAAGCATTGTTGTTGAAATTATTATTTTTAATGAAGTTTACATCAACATGTTCTTCTTGTGCAACCAATGAAGCTAATGGAACATTATTAGGATCAATATTAGTCCTATCATTCACAAGCATAGACATAATAGCATCAACCTTATCATTCAAGGAAGAGGATTCCTCAA
>NC_061511.1:162175637-162195768 GCF_022539505.1 Lolium rigidum | reverse complement strand
GCCGTTTATTGTTCATAGAGGTTGACATGTGGGACCCGTGAGCCAGCGAGCGTCCTCAACGTTTTAAAGGCTGCAGGTGATCGAAAGAAAAAATAAGCCAAAAATCGTTTGGTCAACAAAATCCAAGAAAATAAACATTTACCGTTCTGAGAGGATGACATGCGGGACCCATGAGGCAGCAGCATCCTCAACGATTCCAAGGCGGCAGGGGAAATATCCGAGAAATTAATTAGGGGTTCAAAATAAATCCATCAAAGGAAACTTTTATTGTTCATAGAGGATGACATGTGGGACCGACCTGCCAACAACGTCCTCATCGTTTCAGAGGGGGCAGGAGATCAAAAGAAAAAGGCAAATAGCCAGAAATTAGGGGTAAAAAATAACTCCAAGAAAGGAAACTTTTATTGTTCGTAGAGGATGACATGCGGGTCCCATTTAGCAGCAGCGGTCTCAACGTTTCAAATGCGGCTTGAGATCAAAAGAAAAAGAAAGTAGCCAGAAATTAGGGGGTAAAAAAAATCCAAGAAAATAAAGTTGATGGACATAGAGGATGACATGCGGGTCCCATGAGCTAGCAGGTTCCTCAACGTTTCAAACGTGGCATGAGATCGAAAGAAAAAGGCAAGTGACCAAATATGAGGAGCCAAAAATAATTCAAGAAAAGAAAGTTTTATAGTACATAGAGGATGACATGCGGGTTCCATTTAGCAGCAGCGGTATCACCGTTTGAGAGGCGGCAGGGGATCAAAAGAAAAAAGAAATTGCCAAAAATCAGAGGGTGAAAAAAAACCAAGAAAATGAACTTTTATAGTACATAGAGGATGACATGCGGGTCCCATGAGCCTGCAGGTTCCTCAACGTTTCAAACGTGGCATGAGATCGAAAGAAAAAGGTAAGTGACCAAATATGAGGTGCCAAAAATAATTCAAGAAAAGAAAGTTATATAGTACATAGAGGATGACATGCGGGTCCCAGTTAGCAGCAGCGGTATCACCGTTTGAGAGGCGGCAGGGGATCGAAAGAAAAAGGCAAGTGACCAAATTTGAGGTGCCAAAAAAACTCCAAGAAAAGAAAGTTGATTGCACATAGAGGATGACATGCGGGTCCCATTTAGCAGCAGCGGTATCACCGTTTGAGAGGCGGCAGGGGATCGAAAGAAAAAGGCAAGTGACCAAATATGAGGTGCCAAAAATAATTCAAGAAAAGAAAGTTTTATAGTGCATAGAGGATGACATGCGGGTCCCATTTAGCAAACAGCGGTATCACCGTTTGAGAGGCGGCAGGGGATCGAAAGAAAAAGGCAAGTGACCAAATATGAGGTGCCAAAAATAATTCAAGAAAAGAAAGTTTTATAGTGCATAGAGGATGACATGCGGGTCCCAGTTAGCAGCAGCGGTATCACCGTTTGAGAGGCGGCAGGGATCGAAAGAAAAAGGCAAGTGACCAAATTTGAGGTGCCAAAAAAAACTCCAAGAAAAGAAAGTTTTATAGTACATAGAGGATGACATGCGGGTCCCAGTTAGCAGCAGCGGTATCACCGTTTGAGAGGCGGCAAGGGATCAAAAGAAAAAGGCAAGTGACCAAATTTGAGGTGCCAAAAAAAACTCCAAGAAAGGAAAGTTTTATAGTACATAGAGGATGACATGCGGGTCCCATTTAGCAGCAGCGGTATCACCGTTTGAGAGGCGGCAGGGGTCGAAAGAAAAAGGCAAGTGACCAAATTTGAGGTGCCAAAAAAAATCCAAGAAAAGAAAGTTTTATAGTACATAGAGGATGACATGCGGGTCCCATTTAGCAGCAGCGGTATCACCGTTTGAGAGGCGGCGGAGGATCGAAAGAAAAAGGCAAGTGACCAAATATGAGGTGCCAAAATTAATTCAAGAAAAGAAAGTTTTATAGTGCATAGAGGATGACATGCGGGTCCCGAGTTAGCAGCAGCGGTATCACCGTTTGAGAGGCGGCAGGGGATCGAAAGAAAAAGGCAAGTGACCAAATTTGAGGTGCCAAAAAAACTCCAAGAAAAGAAAGTTGATTGCACATAGAGGATGACATGCGGGTCCCATTTAGCAACGAGCGGTCTCAACGTTTCCAAGGCGGCAAGGGATCAAAAGAAAAAGGAAGTAGCCAGAAATCGGGGGTCAAAAAAATCCAAGAATAGAAAGAATTTTGGTTCATAGAGGATGACATGCGGGACCCATGATCCCGCATCGTAAACGGCTCGATCGGAGAACGTTGAACGAGATGGCGCGATCGAGAAAAAAACAATGCCGGAGAGGCTGCCATCCGGGCCCTACATCCCTCGGCGGTGCGGATTTGCGTTGACTCGGCCGGCGAACCCGAGAATTCGCGATGCACCACGTCCCGGGCCACCATACGCGACGTTTTGGCCGCTTTCGTCGGGCTAGGTGGCCTCAAAAACGAGAAAAAAAAGTTTTGACATGCACCACGGAGGGACCAAAATCGTCGGCCATGGTACACCAGCAACCACCACTACTAGGGAAAAGCCTATAGGTGGAGGCAAGTTGTGCCGGCGCACCACCTTGTGCATGCGCCGGTGGAAAGGATTGCCGGCGCACCACATTTCAGCCGCGCCGGCGATGAAGGGCTACTGCCGGCGCACCTCGGGGAAAGGCTCGCCGGCGATATTTCTCGGCATGGCCCCGGCCGATTCGGGCCAGGCCCAAGAATCATTGCCGGCGCACCGGCCCGAGTGGTGCGCCGGTGGAAAGTTTGCTATTGCCGGCGCACCCCGGGCCGGTGCGCCGGCAATGATTCTTGGGCCCGGCCCGGTTGTGATATAGCCGAAAGGGGTATATGTTGCCGGCGCACCATGGTCCAGGTGCGCCGGCAATAACCTGGCAGTTATTTCAGCCACCAACCAGCCCACTCACTCACACACTCACTACACTCCACTTCTCCACACAAACCCGAGCCTTCTCCCAACCCAGCTCATTTTTGCCCATTTCTATCCCCAATTTCACCAATTTGACCAAACAAAATCAAAATTTTTGAGCAAATCTTCCCTTCCTACATGCATCTCCCACATCCCCCTATGTAGATCTAGATCTACTATCCCGCATTGACCGCTCAATCTAGATCTAGATCTAGAAAGTCGGCTTCCATACGCCATTGTCGCGGCGCGTCGTCTCGATCTTATCGAGGAATATATCAAACAAATAGGTGATTAATGAACAAATTAAGGAATGAAATCGATGTATGTTGGACATTTGAAGAAAAGCTCTCGTGTGTGGCATATATATATGTTGTGCTTGTGCTTGTGTGTGTGTTGGCGTTGAAAATGAGTTGCCAACGTTGCGCCGAAATGTTGATTCTTCAAGTTTCCGTTTCGGCACATTTCGGCGCTCCTATGTCCTACCGTGTAGGAAGGTCATGCCGAAATTTTCCGTGAAAACTACCGACGGATGCATGGTTCTAATGAATTATGTAATCTTACCATGCAGGCGATAATGGTTATCGAGATGAGTGAAAGCATCGTGATGAGATATCTGAAACACGCGATCATCGACATGTATGAAAATAACCGCACGGAGGTATTGTGTCCGTGCCGGAGATGCAAACGAGGGAAATGGTTTGACCCGTATTCAGGCAAGTTGCGGGGGCACCTGCTCACTAATGGTTTCATGCATGGACACACTCAATGGATGAGTGATGATGGCGCGGAGGTCAATGGGGCGACGGCGGCAGTTGGTAAAAATGGCCGGCAAGAAGGAGGGCATCATGATATTGATGACGATGAAGAGTTTGTCGCACATGACGATAACCTTGACGACGACAATAACCTTGACGACGACAATAACCTTGACGACGACGAAGAGGTGCCGCTAGCTTCGGTCGTGCGGGACCCTCATCTTCAAGATCTGCTTCTCGAAAAGACGAAAGGCGCCAAGCGGAAATCAAAGCTTGAGCAACTCGAGATAGACTCGAATACTCCGTTGTACGACTCGGGTCGCGGGTTGGGGGAGTCTCGCTTGAGAGTAGCTCTCGATGTGCTGCGGATGAAGGCGAAACACGGATGGACGGACACAAGCGTCGACGACATCCTGGAATACGTGAAAGATCTCCTTCCTGCCGGGAACACGTGTCCTGGTAGTCTAGCCGAGGCCAAGAGAATCACGTGCCCTCTTGACTTACCCCACGAAAAGTATCACGCCTGCATCAACGACTGTATCATGTATCGCAAGGAGCACATGGACAAGACCAAATGTCCTGTGTGTGAAGCTGAACGGTACAAGAAAGGGAAGAAGAAAGCTCCTCGGAAAGTTGTGTGGTACTTCCCGCTCGCCCCCGGCTTCAACGGTTCTACGCGGACCGCAAGGAAGCAAAGCTCATGCGCGCGGCACGCGAAAGAAAGGAGGCGGTGTTGAATGATAAAGAGCGGATTGAGCACCCGGTGCTGACGCACCCTTCGGATGCAAGCCGGTGGAAAGCATTAGACAATGAATTCGGAAGTTTTGGGGCAGATCCCGAAACATCGAGGTTGGGTGCGAGCACGGACGGATTCAATCCGTTCGGAAACCGGAGCAGCACACATAGCACATGGCCCGTGTTTGTATGGATCTACAACCTCCCGCCCTGGCTGTGCATGAAGAGGAAGTACATACGGATGAGTATGCTAATTCAAGGGCCGACACAGCCAGGAAACGATATCAACATGTATCTCGAACTATTAAAGGAGGAGCTTGAAACGTTGTGGGCGGAGGAAGGGGTAGATACATGGGACGCCGTCGCGGAAGAATATTTCCCTTTGAGAGCCGCGTTGATCACGACGGTGCAGGACTACCTCGGATACGGTTACATTTCGTGCCAGGTGTGCCATGGACACAAGGCATGTGTCGAGTGCATGGAAGAGACGATGTTTTTGCAGCTTGGTAAGGATGGCTCTTCGAAAACAGTTTACATGGGGCATCGAAGGTGGCTACGGAAAACTGACCCGTGGAGAAAGCGTGGAGATCCGTTCGATGGTACAAATGAACCCCGAGGACCTCCACGTAAGAAGAGCGGCGAAGAGATCGATACATTACTGAAAGGTTGGAAGGAGTGCCCTGCGCCGGAAAGATTCGTCAAAAGCACGGAGAGAAGAAGAAGAAAAAGGAAACGACGCCGCTCATTGGTGTATGGAAAAGGAGGTCCGTGTTTTGGGACTTGCCGTACTTGGAAAATTCTCGATACACCTCACTCGCCTTGATGTCATGCATATTACAAAGAACGTGTGCGAGAGCTTGCTTGGCACTCTTCTCAACATGCCGGACCGGACCAAAGATGGGCCGAAAGCAAGACGAGGACCTGAAAGTTTTGGGCATCGGGGAAGAGCTTCAGATCCCGCCGGCCCAAGAGGGACGATCGGAGGAGGAGGCGGACGGCGGTCGGAAGCGCAAAAGGATTAAGCAGCCGGACTATTACTCGTCCCCCTCCCGCTTCACTTTTAGTCCGGCCGAGGTCGATCAATTTTTCAATTGCCTTGTAGGAGTCGAGTGCCCTTCGGTTACTCCGGGGTAATAAGCAGATACATGGACCCCAAGAAACGAAACTTCAGCGGCATGAAGTCTCATGACTGTCACGTGATGATGACGCAGATTCTTCCGGTTGCAATCCGAGGTATAATGGATGACCATGTCCGTGCAACGCTGATCGGGCTCGTAACTTCTTCGACGTCATAACTCGGAAGTCGATAAGCGTGAAGAAACTCGCAAGGCTCCGGGAAGAGATCGTGGTGATCCTATGTGAGATGGAGATGTACTTCCCGCTCGCATTCTTTGACGTGATGGTCCATCTGTTGGTCCATATAATGGATGATATCGTCGGTCTAGGGCCGGCATTCTTACACAACATGATGCCGTTTGAAAGAATGAATGGGGTCATTAAAGGATACGTTCGTAACAGGTCACATCCGGATGGAAGCATCGTACGGGGCTGGCTCACCGAAGAGTGCATCTCTTTACGCACGAATTATCTAGACATCGAGGACCCCGTTGGTTTGCCTCAAAACAAGTACCTCCGTAGGTTCGAGGGAGTAGGCCACAAAAATGGAAGGAAGGAACTGCACGTGCACATGTCGGGTCGGAGTTCCGACTTTGACAGGGCCAACTTAGTAGCGCTACAACACATTGACTTGATCGATCCTTGGTTGAAAGAGCACAAAACCATGATAGAGAACAGTGGCAAGCCGATGATGACGGAAGCGAAATATACAGAGAGCACAACTCCTCTTTCGCGCTTGGTTCAAAGACCACATTGTTGCTAATCCCCCACCAATGGATTCGACAAGGATAAACTAGTATTGGCCTTGTCACATGGCCCCGCGCCCAACATCATGACTTACCAAGCGTACGATATCAACGGGTACACATTCTACACGGAAGAAAAAGACAAGAACAGTGTTTACCAGAACTCAGGGGTAACGATGGATTCCTGGACGGGTGACGTAAAGACTAGATACTACGGAAGAATCGCGGAAATACGGGTTGAAGCTTAGCTACGGCGTTGCGGAGAAAGTGCCGATTGTTCCGCTAATCAGATGGGCTAAGAGCGTCGATGAAGATAGACCGGTGATTTCACCACCGATGGTTGCTGCTACGGCCGAAGACCTAATCGAATCAAAATCCACTGAACGTCGACGCGCAAGCAATGAGCCATGGCACCTTGCGGCGCCACACGTGCACCAATGCTTCTTCATAACCGACCCATCCGGCGCCTAGCCGTGTTATCGTGAGGAGAGCGCAAGAGGACCATCGTCGCCGAATGGATGGAGTCGCCAACGAGGAAGACTTCGAAGGACAAGTCGGAGACCCAATGATGGAAGAATCCGAGGATGAAGACACAACATACACCACAAGAAGAAGCAGGACTCACGCTGTCCAAGAGGTCGGTCGACCCTTCAAAAGAAGAAGTCACGACACGGGGCTAAATTATTCAACGACGAGCAAGAAAAGCAAGAAAAGAGCCGAAACACTCTTCTCAATCGATGATGTAAAACTTTATTTGCAATGTATAACTCATATTTTGTGTAATTCATAACTACTCATTGTCATGGCCAATATTTTATGTATGACTAATTAATATTGTGTTGGTCTATTTTCTGCATGCATGTATAACTAATATTAATTGCTTGGTTATTATCTTGGGTCAACCGATGCTGCCGGAGCATGTCGTGAAGAAACTCACCCCGGATATGAGGAGCTTGCATGAGACTGTCTTGCATGTGGAGAACCTTCTTCTCAAATCAAAAGATCCTGGTTACCCTCTCTTCGTGGCGAAGGTGCCAAGCGGCATGAACTTCGTCGAGAAGTACCCCGCGGACTTGTGCTTCATCCGGTTCAACGACATCTTCAGCATCTATCGCATGCAAGCGCTCCACTTTAGTGTGGTTCGCCTAGTTGCTCTTAGCATGTCTTCCCAGATTGTTAAGGAGGGGACGCCGACCATCGCGATCATGGACCCCTTCTATATGCGGGAGAGCATCATCTGCAACCCTGGGGATCGCGCGATTGCCACCCAGCAGGTCGAGGATTTCATGTTGGCGAACATTAAGAAGGGCGCCATTCTCATCCCTTACTTCCCCGAGTAAGTAATCACTCGCTAGTCCCCCATCACCATTCTATCCTATATCTCCATTTGCATTTCCAAAGGTTAATCCGTGTGTTTTCCGCAGAGACAAGTTCCGCACCCTCATCGTCGTGCACCCGCAACACTCGCATGCGGTCTATCTCGACTCGGGTAGGGACCGCAAGAAAGACTACTCCCACATCGGGGCCCTTCTCAATGATGCTCTCACCGGCTTCGCCAACAAGGCAGGCCCCTCAAAGTAGAGAGGAAATCCCGAGGAGGCTTCGTCTTAACCCACACAACCAACTTCCCCGCCTCGGGCGATCGACGCCCGACAATGGGATGGACGCGTGGTACGCCATCCTTCGGATGCAGGAGTACATAAAGTACGCAGATGACATGTTGCTGCCGGATAATCTCGGAAACAGGTTTGCAAACATGGCGGATGTCCCCGATAGAGAGATTAGAAAGAGCCGGGGTCGCATCCAGCGGTTCATTTGCACGATAATCCTGCAGGATGTCAACAATAGGTCTGGCGAGTTCTTCTACGGCTATGGTCTACCACCTAATGACGAGATAGACCTCCGCTTGGAGATGTCGCGTGATGAGAGGCCGTTCAACTCGCTTGAGGGCTGCCGTCCATTCCCCCTAGGCGTACAACCTGATCCTACGACGGGAACACTTGCTAAAGCTTGAACGATATGTCCTTGAACTTCCGTACTCGTAATAATTGTTATATATTCCCATAGAATCGACTAGTTGCTTTTATTTAGTTGTATGAATGTGCATGTGAACATGTGTCCGTAGTTTCATTTACTTTGCTATATATTTCAAGATTATGGCGTACATAGCTTAATAATTATTTGCATTTACTCGACCACTACTTGCCTCGTATTTGGAGTTCGCCGATGATTAGAATGTTCGGTCAATCGTACACTCGGGGGTGGAGCCGGTGAGCCTTGGTGCGACGGCCACAAGTATCAATCTATTGTGCATCCTACCTAGCCTCACCGACTCCATCCCTGGATGTTAATATTTGTTTCGACCGACAAAGTATGAGGCACGCTATTTAATTCGTACTACTTGTCTTCTATTTGAGTTCGCACTTCTTAATTGCATTGGCCGATGATTAAAATGTTCGGTCACTTGTACACTCCGGGGTGGGGCCAGTGAGGCTTGGTGTGAAGGCCACAAATATCAATCTATATTGTGCATCCTACCTAGCCTCACTGACCCCATCCCTGTATGTTATTATTTATTTCGACCAACAAAGTATGAGGCACATGCTATTTAGTTCATACTACTTGTCTCTTATTTGAGTTGGCACTTGTTCATTGCATTGGTACTAACGTTTTACTTGTCTTGTGAATGGAGATGCCGACGACATATGTCGTGTACAAGGGGAGGGTTCCCGGAGTCTACGACGGCCGGGAGGACTGTCGGAGACAGGTGCACCGTTTCGGCGGCAACGGCTACAAGGGATACCCCACTAGGGTGGAGGCGGAAGGAAGATACGCCCGTTATCTAGCGGGAGAGATGAGGGACATGAGGAGGAACCGGATGAAGACCATGGCGATCGTGATGATGGTCATGACCATGTTGGTCATGTTCTATGTGATTCTAGTTTAGGTTAGGACCTACATTGTGAGGTGTATGACGATACTTGTGACGACTATGTACCAAGACTTCCAACTTTGTGAAACTTCGTCATTCGGTGTTGCATATGCACATGTGTTGTATGAATCAACACATTCCGAAACGAGACTTGCGTATTTGTGTACTGATACCGAAATGAAACTTGGCTCTCTATGTGCTTCTCATATTGCATGTAATACTTTGTATAAATATGAACTGCGTTGTAAATATATACTGCTGTCAAAATTGTATTGTAATATGCTTGTCAAAATTGTATTGTAATATGCTGGAAAAAAGTGGAAAAAAGAATTTTCGAATTAATTGCCGGCGCACCTAAATGACACATTGCCGGCGCACGAGGCATGCGCCGATGCTTGGAAGCACTACTGCCGGCGCACCTGATAGTGCGCCGGTGGAATAGATCTTTGCCGGCAAAGCTGGGTGGTGCGCCGGCAGTAGCAGAGATATCGCCGGCGCACAACCAGGTGCGCCGGCAGTGTCCTTTTATCACCGGCGCGTTCGCACCGGCGGGCTCGTGGTGCGCCGGCAATGGGGGTTTTAGGTGCGCCGGCAATGAGCCTTTCCCTAGTAGTGCACGGCGCGACTTCAACTTCGTCGGCCATGGCAACTTTTCTTGTAGTGTAGACGTATAGTGTGGAAACATGATGATTGTTTACAGTGGAATTAAAGAGAATAGTGCTTGCAGTAAGTAAACAGAACAGGATGATTGTATCAGTGTAAAAGAAAGGACCGGGGTCCACAGTTCACTAGAGGTGTCTCTCCATAAAGATAAGTAACATGCTGGGTGAACAAATTACAGTTGGGCAATTGATATAATAAATACCATACATGACTAGATGATTACTATGAGATTCGTTTGGGCATTACAACATAATAAATAGACCGTAATCCAACTGCATCTATGACTAATAATCCACCTTCCGGTTATCGTTCGAGCCCCTTCCAGTATTAAGTTGCAAGCAACATATTATCGCATCAAGCAATATGTATAAAGTAAACAATAGAATTACCCTAGGATAAAATATTGTTGTTTTCTCCCTAGTATCAACAGCACATCTACAATCTTAGAAGTTATTGTCACTCTTCTAGAAAACTAGAGGCATAAACCCACCATCGAGCATAAATACTCCCTCTTGGAGTCACAAGCATTTACTTGGCCAGAGTATCTACTAGCAACGGAGAGCATGCAAGATCACAAATAACATATGACAAGTATATATAATCGATCTCAACATAGTATTCAATATTCATCGGGTCCCAGCAAACACAACATGTATCATTACATAAGGATGATCTTGATCATGATAGGCAGCTCACAAGATCTAAACATGAGGCACAAATTGGAGAAGACAACCATCTAGCTACTGCTATGGACCCATAGTCCATGGATGAACTACTCACGCATCACTTCGGAGGTGGTCATGGCGATGTAGAAGCCTCTGGTGATGATCTCCCTCTCCGGTAGAGTTCATGGAAGAACTTCAGAACCCTCCCGAGCTAAGGTATGCGATGGCAGCCGTGATGGAACTTTTCATGGATGGAGGCTCGGGTGTTTAGGTTTTTCCTGAGATCATCAATAAATAGGTGGCCGCCTGGGGTGGCCCACTCCACCCCTTGGGGCGGGCCCACCCTTGGCCGCGCCATTTAATGGTCCGGACGCCCGTGGTGCCTCCTCGTCTCCCATCTGGACTATGTCTTTGTTACGGTAAAATATTAACTTTGGATTTTGTTTCGTCCAATTCCGAGAATATTTCATGTACAACTGTTCTGAAATACAAAAACAGCAGAAAATAGGGAACTGGCACTGTGGCATCTTGTTAGTAGGTTAGTGCCGGAAAATGTATAAAAGTGCAACGAAGTGTAAATAAAACATATTGGAATTGGTATAAAACAAGCATGGATCATCAAAAATTATAGATACGTTTGTGACGTATCAAGCATCCCTAAGCGTAACTCATGCTCGTCCTCGAGTTGGTAAGTGATAACAAAAATATTTTTTGAGGTGACATGAAGCCAACACAATCTTGATCAAGGTATTGTAAAGCATTGTGAGCTGGTATAAAAGTACTCTAAACATAAGTATGATAGATATAATTCTAACAATAGAACTTAGCAACTATGTTATAACATGAGAAGTAACTAAAACAAAGGATCATGAATAATTGTGCATTGAAAGCAACTGTTTATTTATGAGTATAGAGAAAACATAGCAAAGTGGTACTCAGCTTGTCCTTTATGAAGTAGCAAAACATAAATGCTAAGACACCTTTAAAGTTCAAAGGGTGACTAGATACAGGTAATTGGAGAATGAATAATAAATTTTGGGACTATGCACATTATACTAAGAATGACAACTATGCTCTCTTAATTGGTGCGTAAAGCAAGAAGAATGAGACTCAACATAAAAGTAAAAGAAATGGTCCTTCGAAGAAGGAAGCAAGATTAACAAGTTTGTAAACCTTCCCAAAAGTATGGTACTCATTAGCTTTGAGCTCTCATTACCCCTATCATAAGCATCTTTTGAATGGTTAAAGTTAATGTGAGGGAAAATATGAGTTATATGCTTGATAAATCACAAGTTGAAAATATCGTGCCCTTGAATACGAGTACCTAAACATCATGCTACTCAACTTAGATCCTAAATAAGTTCTTTTCATTGTAAGTATACATGTATCATTGAGAACCCAACGGGGTACCTCCTGCCCCATGATATAGAAGTACTCCTTTAGATATAGGAGCAATCCCATACCAAAATGACAAGACAAACAGACAATGAGCACAACAATCATTTTATTTACTATGGGCATAGCTTTTTATTGAAGATGCGTCATAGAATGCTCACTATGGTTCGCTGTAAATTTCCACCATGAATGATGCATGGCTTAAATTAGCCGCCCAGGTGTTTCTCTAACATATATACAAACTCCATGTACTTACAAGTTTCCATTTTATTTCAGACCGCTAGGCATCCATAAACAAAAGAACATGATATCAACTAAATAGTAATAAGTGCAATGTTGAAAACATGCCCCATGAAAGCATGGTTGTGCTAACTCCCAACTCGTAATTTGCAAGCATATAATCTTCATAAGATAGTCACAATGGCTCAAGTTAATTAAGTGCAAGAAAGTAAATGTGCCATCAAGTTCATGAGAGCTTTACTAACTAATTTTCTCATGACAAAATTTAATTTGGAAGATAAATAAAAACATGATGAATATAATTTGAATAGCAATGATGCTAGTAGGTGGATATGGTGGACACATTTGGCAAACTTTGGTTTTTAGTGGTTGTATGCACGAGTAGAGCTCATACTCGGTATAGACGAAGGCTAGAAAAGACTGGAAGCGACCAACTAAGAGAGCAATAATGGCCATAATCATGCATAGCCACAAAACATTATTAATCAAAGCATAAAGTGATATTACAAGTCAAAAATTAAATGATCATAGAGGCTTAAGTTGATTGGTTGTAGTCATAACATGATGTACACATGTGCCAAGTCAACCCAATAAAGCATCAAAGGAGAATACCACAATATTATGCTTTGTATACACATGATTCTTTAAATAGCACATTAAGCACTCTCAGCTATTTGAGACAAGTCATGCTACATCAATAAGTACTAAGCATATAACAAGAATAACATCCAACATGACATGCCAAAGTCTATGCCACAGTCTAGACAAGCTTCCTTTTGCATCACAAATCAACTAAATCAAAATAATCTCATAGCTAATAGTTAATATGGACCAGAAAGATAATCATACATGAATAAAAAAACTAATCAAGCTCTGAAAAAAATAAGAACAGAAAATCAAGAGCTAAACGCAGTACTAGAAAACTAGAACACTCGCAGAACAATAAACACGAAAACTAGAGTAAACTATGCAATTAAAACGGAGCGTGGATTTCTACAAAACAAATATGCTAGGATCCAACCATATGCTATAGAAAATAAAACAAAACTAAACTAAAAACAAAAATAAAGATGCTCCAAGAACAACACATAGCGTATGAATCAATAAAAATATAGCGCATAGAAAGATGACATGTTGCTTTGTTGATGAAGAGGGGATGCCCAATCTTTGGTGCTTGTACTTCTTGGATATTTCTTGGAGTGACATGGGCATCCCCAAGCTTCAGCTTTTGACCATACTTCATCTCATTACATCATTCTTCTCTCCCTACACTTGAAAACTTCCATCATACAAAACTTCACACAATTCTTATTAGCGGCATTAGTGCAATCAAAATAACAAAACCACTTGGATTCAGGTTCTAATATATATCAAACATCTACTAAATCATTAGCTAATGTAGAAACTTCTTTAAAAAGCTCTTTCCTCAAAAGAACTAAAAAGAAAGAGATTAAGAGGCACATGCAAATAGTGGTAGAAATATGGCAAAACAAAATAGCAGGTAAAGATCGATTTTTTCGAAAATCTTCTGTTGCTCAGATCGAAAAGTGTACAACTAACGAAAGTTATATAATAGCTCGGGGCATATTCTCAAAAAATGGCAAATCTAAATTACATTCTGGATGGGAATACGAATTTTTATGCTGACAGCACAGAATCTGTTTTCAGGACAGCAACTTCCCCAAATCTTACTTTCTTCCTATTAGGGGCTATTCTTAGCACAAAAACAAAATAAAAATGATAATAAGAGGTAATAACTTTCAAGACTCAACAAAAGAAAAAATTACAGAAATAAACATGGGTTATCCCCCAAGAGTGCTTTTCTTTAAAGCCTTTCAGCTAGACGCAGAAAAAAAAAGCTAGCATCAAGTATTATCAAGTGAAAAAGTATCAAGATCAATGCTAGAAGTCTTTTTAACAAAGAATTGTATTTTATTCATATAAGTTTTAGAATACCCTCTCTCAGCACTTTTGGGTTCACTTCTTTCATCCAATGGGTTTTCAGGAACAATCCAATAAAAATTATTTCCTAAGGCTTCATGCATTCCTACGAGTTTGAAAGGTATTGGTATTTTGATCTCCTCCCTATTTTTAAGTTGGGTTTTGTCTTTCTTTTCAAGTGTACCAATAACATCCACACACGAGCCTAGCATCTTAAACCGATCAAAAACTTTCCTAGCTTCTATAACAACATCTGAAAGAACATCTCTTCATAATTATGTTTTGTATGTTTGATGACAACATATGTGATGATCTAATGCGGCTTAGGGTGTATTTTTGATCTACCTTATGGCTTGGAGAAAGAAGTATGAAAAGAGAAGAAAGTATTGATGAAAAGGAAGAAGAGGGAAGGAGTTCAGGAATTTCCAGGCCGGAAATTTTGGCCCGGAAATTCTCAGAATTTCCGGCCCCCAAAATTTTGCTAAGGACCTGGCGTCCAGACCCCCTGGATACCCCCCGGAAATTTGACCGGACATTTCCGTCGAAGGGGCGGAAATTCCGGGGGGGGGGGGGGGGGGAAATTCTGGCCCCAACTTACACCGGAATTTTTGGCCCCAATATTCAGTAATGGCTACAATTGGTGGGGGTATAAATACCCCCCTTCTTCTTCCAGCTCAAGTTGCTCATTCATCCCAAGTTCATCCACCATTAGAGCCAACTCAAGAAACACAAGAATCACAAGTTATCCTCCTCCAACCATCCAAAGCTCTTGATCTTTGGAGAATCGAAGGAGAAGACCCCGATCTACATCTTCACCGACGCGATTTGCATTTCCCCCACATATGCTTGAGGCCCCCTTTGCTAGTGTTCCTCTTTTGTAAATCCTAGTTGTTTGTGATTGATTTGTTCTTGTTGTTGTTGTATTGTTACAGATATTGGGAGCCTCCAATTCGGTTGTGGATGTGTGCCCCAAGAACCTTGTAAAGGCCTGATTTCCGCCTCAAGGAAATCCCTTATGCTGTGTTTGGATGCACAGAATTTGGCCGTGGAATTGAATTGGACTAAAATTCCAAATCTGAGATGGAAAGGAAATTGTCTCCATTTCAATTCTGTTATTTGGGTGTACATGATATTTGTTGTTGGAATCACAAATTGGCACCAATTCTAATTTCTTGTTTGGATGCACAACCGTAGAATTGAATTGGAGAGAGGCAGGGAGGGCAGGAAGAGGCCTACCGTCGTAGTCCCCCACCGCCGCCGTTCCCCTATCACCCACCGCCGTTGTTCCCCTACCGCCGCCGTTACCCTACCAGCCAGGGAGAGGGCATGCCCGCCACCGTTCCCCGCCAGCCGCCGTTCCCCTACCGGCCAGTGAGAGGGCACCGCCCGCCGCCCCACCCTTACTGGCCAGGGAGAGGCCACCGCCCGCCGTCCTGCCGTTCCCCTCCCTGCCGCCGCTGTTCTAGGGTTAGGGGGTCCCTGAGGACGACCGGAGCCGGAGAGGAGGGCGCAGATGGGGAGAGGAGGGCGCAGATGGGGAGAGGGGGGGGGGGCGCAGATTGGGTGGCTTACCGGAGCCAGAGACGCCGCCGCCGCCGGGAACGCCCACATCACTGGCCGGTGGAGGAGGCCGAACTCCCGTCGCCCTCGCATCTCGGCGCGTCGAGCGTAGACGAAGGGGTAAGCGGGAGTTGCGATTCCACGCCTTTCCGAGGCCCGGAGCTCGGAAAGTTTCCAAGTGAAACGGTACGCGCGCGGGTGCGGCTCGGAATTTGCCCAAACTTTCCAGGCCTCAATTCTAAGGCAATCCAAACAGTCGAATTGGGCCAATTGGCTCCAAATTCCAATTCCATGGCCAAATTCTATGCATCCAAACACAGCGTTAGTGGAAGTGGGGTAGGCCTTCGTGGCGTTGCTCACAGGAGACCTGAGTGAAGCCTTCGTGGCGTTGGTCTGGCTTTCGTAGCGACCACATTCCTCGAAACGTAGACGTACTTCCTGTCAAAAGGAAGGAACTACGGGAATCATCTCTGTGTCTCCGCGTGCTCCACTCTCGGTTACCCCTATCCTTATTAGCTTTCCTATATATTGTTTTGCTATATATAGCCTAGTAGTTGATCTTGTCATATAGGTAAATTTACATAGTTGCATATCTAGAGAATTTACCTTTGTGTCTATCCTAAATTGAAAACGAACTAAAAATTGGTTAGCACCTATTCACCCAACCCCCTCTAGGTGCGGCATACGATCCTTTCAACATCTTTAAATTCTTTAAGCATAATTTTCAGGATAAAATATCTCTTTTCATCATTCTCAACTTCATGAAGTTTAAGAAACATTTGCTGCATTATGGGGTTAAGGCTAACAAATTTAGCCTCCAACATTTGAACTAAATAAGTTGCAGCAGTTTCTTAATTAGGAGCAAGTTCTACTAATGATCTATCATCAATATCTTTATGCTTACTAACATGATTAATGAATTCTTTAATGCTCTCTCCCAATTATAGAACCACTACCTATTGATAGTTCTTTCAGAACATACTTAGGGATCAACATAATGAGCTAAAAAAAAGCAACAAAATAACAACTATGAAAGAAATTATTTTTTGTATTTTCGATATAAAGAAGCAAACAAGACAAAGTAAAATAAACTAAGCAAAACTATAACAAAGTAAAGAGATTGGAGATGAGAGACTCCCCTTGCAGAAATCCTCTTTCTCCCCGGCAAAGGTGCCAGAAAAATAGCTTGATGAGCGCAGATTGCACACCGTTGGAGAACCCCAAGAGGAAGGTATGATGAGCACATCAGCAAGTTTCCCCTCAGTAAGAAACCAAGGTTTAATCGAATAGTAACTGATGTCTACGGGAGCTTCTATTCTTGTAGACAGTGTTGGGCCTCCAAGAGCAGAGGTTTGTAGAACAGCAGCAAGTTTCCCTTAAGTGGATCACCCAAGGTTTATCGATCTCAGGGAGGAAGAGGTCAAAGATATCCCTCTCATGCAACCCTGCAACCACAAAGCAAGAAGTCTCTTGTGTCCCCAACACACCTAATAGGTGCACTAGTTCGGCGAAGAGATAGTGAAATACGGGTGGTATGAATAAGTAGTAGCAACGGCACCGAGAAAAGTGCTTTGCCCAGGGACGATAAACAAGCAGTAGTAACGCAGCGTAGTAACGCAGAGTAAAACGAGTAAACAAGCAGCGATAGCAGATATTTAGGAACAAGGCCTAGGGATTAGACTTTCACTAGTGGACACTCTCAACATTGATCACATAACAGAATAGATAAATGCATACTCTACACTCTTGTTGGATGATGAACACATTGCGTAGGATTACACGAACCCTCAATGCCGGAGTTAACAAGCTCCACAATTCAATGTTCATATTTAAATAACCTTAGAGTGCAAGAAAGATCAACACGACTAAACCAAGTACTAACATAGCATGCACACTGTCACCTTCACGCCACGTAGGAGGAATAGATCATATCAATACAATCATAGCAATAGTTAACTTCACAATCTACAAGAGATCGTGATCATAGCATACGCCAAGTACTAACATGGATGCACACACTGTCACCATTACACCGTGCAGGAGGAATAAACTACTTTAATAACACATCACTAGAGTAGCACATAGATAAATTGTGATACAAAACACATTGCAATCATAAAGAGATATAAATAAGCACTTCACTACGCCATTCATAACGAGTGAGTAAGTATTCTGTGAAATATAGCCTAAGAGACCCACACGGTGCACACACTTGTCACCTTTACACACGTGGGACAAGGAGTCTCCAGGAGATCACATAAGTAAAACTCACTTGACTAGCACAATGACATCTAGATTACAAGCATCATCATATGAATCTCAATCATGTAAGGAAGCTCATGAGATTATTGTATTGAAGCACATAGGAGAGAGATGAACCACATAGCTACCGGTACAGCCCCGAGCCTCGATGGAGAACTACTCCCTCCTCATGGGAGCAGCAGCGGTGATGAAGATGGCGGTGGAGATGGCAGCGGTGTCGATGGAGAAGCCTTCCGGGGGCACTTCCCCGCTCCGGCAGCGTGCCGGAACAGAGACTCCTGTCCCCCTGATACGTCTCCGACGTATCGATAATTTCTTATGTTCTATGCCATATTATTGATGATACCTACATGTTTTATGCACACTTTATGTCATATTCGTGCATTTTCTGGAACTAACCTATTAACAAGATGCCGAAGTGCCGGTTCTGTTTTCTGCTCGTTTTTGGTTTCAGAAATCCTAGTAACGAAATATTCTCGGAATTGGACGAAACAAAGACCCAGGGGCCTATTTTTCCACGGAGCTTTCGGAAGACCGAAGAACATACGAAGTGGGGCCACGAGGTGGCGACACCACAAGGCGGCGCGGCCCGGGGGGCCGCGCCGCCCTATGGTGTGGCCCCCTCGTCGGGCCCCGACTGCTGCCCTTCCGCCTACTTAAAGCCTCCGTCGCGAAACCCCGATGCGAAAAACCACGATACGGAAAACCTTATCGAGACGCCGCCGCCGCCGATCCCATCTCGGGGGATTCGGAGATCTCCTCCGGCACCCCTGCCGGAGAGGGGATTCATCTCCCGGAGGACTCTACACCGCCATGGTCGCCTTCGGAGTGATGAGTGAGTAGTTCACCCCCGGACTATGGGTCCATAGCGAGTAGCTATATGGTTGTCTTCTCCTCATTGTGCTTCATTGTTGGATCTTGTGAGCTGCCTAACATGATCAAGATCATCTATCTGTAATACTCTATGTTGTGTTTGTCGGGATCCGATGGATAGAGAATACCATGTCATGTTAATTATCAAGTTATTATACATGTGTTGTTTATGATCTTGCATGCTCTCCGTTACTAGTAGAGGCTCTGGCCAAGTTTTTACTCTTAACTCCAAGAGGGAGTATTTATGCTCGATAGTGGGTTCATGCTCGCATTGACACACAGGACGGTGACGGAAAGTTCTAAGGTTGTGTTGTCTTGTTGCCACTAGGGATAAAACATTGGCGCTATGTCCAGAGGATGTAGTTGTTGATTACATTACGCACCATACTTAATGCAATTGTCCGTTGCTTTGCAACTTAATACTTGGAGGGGTTCGGATGATAACTTTGAAGGTGGACTTTTTAGGCATAGATGCAGTTGGATGGCGGTCTATGTACTTTGTCGTAATGCCCAATTAAATCTCACTATACTTATCATGTCATGTATGTGCATTGTTATGCCCTCTCTATTTGTCAATTGCCCGACTGTAATTTGTTCACCCAACATGCTTTTATCTTATGGGAGAGACACCTCTAGTGAACTGTGGACCCCGGTCCATTCTTTAATACTGAAATACAAATCTGCTGCAATACTTGTTTTACTATTTTCTCTACAAACAATCATCTTCCACACAATACGGTTAATCCTTTGTTACAGCAAGCCGGTGAGATTGACAACCTCACTGTTTCGTTGGGGCAAAGTACTTTGGTTGTGTTGTGCGGGTTCCACGTTGGCGCCGGAATCTCTGGTGTTGCGCCGCACTACATCCCGCCGCCATCAACCTTCAACGTGCTTCTTGGCTCCTCCTGGTTCGATAAACCTTGGTTTCTTTCGAGGGAAAACTTGCTCGCTGTGCGCATCATACCTTCCTCTTGGGGTTGCCCAACGAACGTGTGAAATACACGCCATCAAGCATATTTTCACGGCGCCGTTGTCGGGGAGATCAAGACACGCTGCAAGGGGAGTCTCCACTTCTCAATCTCTTTACTTTGTTTTTGTCTTGCTTTATTTTATTTACTACTTTGTTTGCTGCATTATATCAAAACACAAAAAAAATTAGTTGCTAGCTTTACTTTATTTGCTATCTTGTTTGCTATATCAAAAACACAAAAAAATTAGTTACTTGCATTTACTTTACTTATTTCATCATGTTTCCTTTTAATTTTACCACAAAGAACATACCGGTAGGACTGCTGGTCTATCATTGGGAGAAACAATATAGAAGAATTTTTCACCCATGTTAGTACCATTTAAGA
>NC_061511.1:162152071-162175537 GCF_022539505.1 Lolium rigidum | reverse complement strand
GGAATAGAAGCTTCATTTTTAATTTCCTTCTCTAATTTGCATGAGAGCATTTGTAATATGTTTTGCAAAAGCCATATTTATAGCACTAGCATTAGGACTTCTAGCAAGCTTTTGTAAGAACTTAATTACTTCAAAAATATTGCAATCATAAAAATCAAAGTCATTATTATCAAAGGTAAATGGTCTATTGTCTCCTATACTTCGAAAAATTCCAGCACTCTTATCAGAAACAGTTTCAGTGGTTCTAGGCAATTTTGTAGAAGGAGTGGAGACTTTTACTACACCAATTATTTAACCACTAATAGTAGGTGTTTGCTAGAATTCGAGACTTCAGCATTACTAGTGGTGGTAATGGTATAAACTTTAGTCATATTATTATTTCTAGCAATCTCATCCTCTCTTTCCCACCTAGCATGCAATTCCGCCAACATCCTAACATTGTCATCAATTCTAACTTAAATGTAATTCAAAGTTTTGCTTTCTTTAACATCATGAGGCATAAACTTTAATTTAATAAGTTCAACATCAAGAGCATGGCCATCAACTTTAGAAGCAAGAACATCAATTTTGCCAAACTTTTCCTCAACAGATTTATTAAAAGCTGTTTGTTTACTAATAAAATCCTTAAGCATGACTTCAAGATCGGAGGGTGCATTTCTATTGTTGTTGTACGAATTACCATAAGCATTACCATTATTAGAAGGGTTTGGCCTATAATTGTTACAACCAAAATTATTCCTATAAGCATTGTTTTTAAAATTATTGCTTTTAATGAAGTTCACATCAACATGCTCTTCTTGAGCACCCAAAGAAATATTATTTGGATCAACATGAGATTTACCATTAACAAGCATAGACATAATGGTATCAATTTTATCACTCAAAGTGGAGGTTTCTTCAATAGAATTTACCTTCTTACCTTGTGGAACCCTCTCGGTGTGTCGTTCAGAATAATTTATCACCGTATCATCAAGGAGTTTTGTTGAAGCCCCGAAAGTAATGGACATAAAGGTGCCTCCAGCTGATGATTCCAGAAGGTTTCTTGAAGAAAAATTCAGTCCTGCATAAAAAGTTCGGATGATCATCCAAGTAGTCAGTCCATGAGTGGGACAATTCTTTACCAAATATTTCATTCTTTCCCAAGCTTGAGCAACATGTTCATTATCAAATTTTTTAAATTTCATTATGTCACTTGTCAAGGATATAATCTTAGTAGGAGGATAATATTTTCCAATGAAAACATCTTTGCATTTAACCCAAGAATCAATACTATTTCTAGGCAAAGATAGCAACCAATATTTAGCTCTCCCTCTCAAAGAGAAAGAAAAAAATCAGTTTAATAATGTAACCATTTACATCCTTATACTTTTTCATCTCACAGAGTTCAACCAAATTACTAAGGTGAGAAGCAGCATCATCAGTACTAACACCAGAAAATTGCTCTTTCATAAGAAGATTTAACAAAGCATGTTTAATTTCATAGAAAGCTGCTTTAGGATCAGGTGAAGCAATAGGTGTGTAAATAAAATAATTGTTGTTTGTGCTAGTAAAGTCACACAACTTAGTGTTCTCAGGAGTACCCATTTTAGCAAGATTAAAACAGAGCAACAGAAATAAAAGCTATAATAGAAACTATTTTTTGTGTTTTTGATATAAATAAGAAAATAAGATAAAGTAAAATAAACTAAGCAAAACAATAACAAAGTAAAGAGATTGGGGATGAGAGACTCCCCTTGCAGCAATCTTCTTTCTCCCCGGCAACGGCGCCAAAAATAGCTTGATGAGCGCAGATTGCACACTGTTGGAGAACCCCAAGAGGAAGGTATGATGAGCACATCAGCAAGTTTTCCCTCAGTAAGAAATCAAGGTTTAATCGATCAGTAGTAGAAAGAATCACTTCTGAAGGTGTTGCTAGCTGACTTTTGGCAGGAGGCACTACCGGCGTCAGCAACAACGTGGAACCTACACACAACACAACCAAAATACTTTGCCCCAACTTACAGTGAGGTTATCAATCTCACCAGTTTTGATGAAAACAAAGGATTAATCGTATAGTGTGGAAAGAGATGTTTGTTTGCAGCGAAATTAAAGAGAACAGTGCTTGCAATAAGTAAACAGAACAGGTGTTTCCAATAGATGATTTTATCAGTGTAAAAGAAAGGACCGGGGTTCACAGTTCACTAGAGGTGTCTCTCCATAAAGATAAATAACATGCTAGGTGAACAAATTACAGCTGGGCAATTGACAGAATAAAGATCATACATGACAAGATGATTACTATGAGATTCATTTGGGAATTACAACATGATACATAGACCATAATCCAACTGCGTCCATGACTAATAATCCACCTTCTGGTTAGCGTCCGCACCCCTTTCAGTATTAAATTGCAAGCAACAGATTATCGCATTAAGCAAAGTGTGTAAAGTAAATAATAGAATTATTCTTAGACAAAACATTGTTGTTTTTTTCCTAGTAGCAACAACACATCTACAATCTTAGAAGTTATTATCACTCTCCCAGATTACTAGAGGCATGAACCCACTATCGAGCATAAATACTCCCTCTTGGAGTTACAAGCATATAGTTGGCTAGAGTATCTACTAGCAACGGAGAGCATGCAAGATCACAAATAACATATGACAAGTATATAATCAATCTCAACCATAGTATTCAATATTCATCGGATCCCAATAAACACAACATGTAGCATTACATAAAGATGATCTTGATGATGATAGGCAGCTCACAAGATCTAAATATGAAGCATAAATTGGAGAAGACAACCATCTAGCTACTGATATGGACCCGTAGTCCAGAGATGAACTACTCACGCATCACTTCGGAGGCGGGCATGGTGATGCCATGGCCTCCAGTGATGATCTTCCTCTCCGACAGGGTGCCGCGAAAAGCTTCAGAACCCTCCAGAGCTAGGGTCAGCGATGGCAGCCGCGATGGAACTTTCCGTGGATGGAGGCTCGGGTATTTAGGTTTTCCCGAATAGGTGAATAAATAGGCGGAAGGGCGAGGTCGGTGGGTTATCGAGGGGCCCACACCACCCCTAGGCGCGGTCGGGGCCTGGGCCGCGCCAAGGGCAGGTGTGGCCGCCTCGTTGCACTTCTCCGTCTCTCCTCCGGACTACGTCTTCGTTACAGTAAAATAGGAACTTTGGCTTTTGTTTCGTCCAATTCTGAGAATATTTCATGTACAACTTTTCTTAAATACAAAACAGTAGAAAATAGGGAACTGTGACATCTTATCAATAGGTTAGTTCTAGAAAATGCATAAAAATGCAACGAAGTGTAAACAAAATATATAGAAATTGGTGTAAACAAGCATGGAGCATCAAAAATTATAGATACCTTTGCAACGTATCATCCGATGTGAACCGTTTGTTGTGAGGCAAGGTTGGCTTATAAGGGGACTCTAACCCAGCCAACCACGACCACACCCATGTATGTACGCACCTCTTTGCAAACGTGTTTCACACACTCATGCGTGTGGAAAATGGAACACCCAAACTTGGTTGCTCACGCATGAGCTGCAGTCGACGGGAACACCCAAACTTCGATGATCATGCATAAGGGTTTTCCAAGTCCATATGGATAGATCTAAGCAAGTTAGTCGGTCGATGGGGGTCCCACACCTCCACGGGTGGTTGTACGCTGAATTTTGGACCAAGAGACAAGAACTCGGGTCCTAGGGTAGCAGAAATGAAACAACCCACCACTTCTCATTGTGGTCTCTTATCTAAGCCTTTAAGCATGTTTAATCACGGCTCTCTGATTCATCAACCGAATGGACCAAAACGTCACAACTAAGCATGGCTAAGCATAGCATATATAGAGGCTCCAGCGATACACACAATCCAACCCTAGTTATGCTGGGATCTGCGGATGAGGGTGTTTAGGCGACAAGGATAGTGGAATCATATGAAATATGTAGTAACTTGAAGTTGAAAGATTTTAAAATCGTATAAACAAGGTTATGCTTGCCTTGACCTTTGATGGATTTGTACTGTTAGTGGTGTTATCAATCTCGATCTCGGGATCGTGCTCTATCGAGAAGAAGCTAATACCGAAAAAGTAGAAATAACATTCAATCATGGCACTGATGCAAGGCAATCAATATGAATGATAATTTAAGTTCCTGAAAGTAAACCTATGAACTATCTAACGATTTAAATGTAAATTGAATGCACTAAGATTGGCATTCAGATAAACCCCATATGTTACATAAGGTGTCACTTTGTTGTTCTAACTAAGCTATGAATTGAAGTTGTTCAAATAGACATGATTTGGATACCATTGTGTAGATCTTTTTTTAATATTTTGGTATATTATACATATTTTTATTATTTCAAAATAATTAATTATGAATTTCCAAAGTTCTATTCAGTTTCTTGAAATTAATAAACTTTTAACAACTTGGAACCACTATCAGACTTTTATTATTTATCTATTATGTACGGAAAAATTAACATCACGATATGGGATCCTACCTATCAGGGATTTATCAACTATAGAAAAACGGTAAACTAATTAATGCGTCATGTTGCCATCATCATGGCCATGTCAACCACGGACACGGTGATTACATGCTCGGTGGAGGCGCGTCTGCGCGCATTCGATGCGCGGGACCATGGTGGAACGTTTGGTAGCAACGCTGCCCGCTATTGATCGCCAGAGCGGTGACTGCAATGATGCCCTGCGAGGGGCCCGACTGCGACAAACGCCATGCGCATCCTGATGCATGTAAAATGCATGCATGAACTTTGTAGTTTGTTGAAACATATTTTCACATATTTGCAATATATATGATGCTATATCCATGTTTTATATTGACTAGCTAAATACCCGTGCTTTGCTACAGGATATAACATATTTTACAAAGACGCCGTCACATGAAGTTTGTTTCACTGGTTTCATAGGCGGGTGCGTGTTGTTGGCCCCATCAAGATTAACTGCACATGCGTCAGCGCAAGTAGGACTTAGAGCATCTCTAGCAGATCCTTTGGAACGCTGGCCTTTAAAACGTGCACAAAGGTTAAGATAAACTTGTTTTACAGTCTCTCTCATGTTGCAGCAAAACAGATCTAACAAACGCAAATGGTAAAACCGAATATTCCCTCTCTTCTTCCGCCCCACACCTGGGTCATCCTGAGTCTGCCCCGATTCCGTCCATCGAGCCTACCCCCATAGTCGTTGTTGACTGCCCTGCCCGCAGCTTCCGCATGGCCCTCCTCCACGAATAAGTCGAGTCGAGGCCACCCCGCACTGCCTGAATCCATCCCGACTTGGACATGTGGCGGCCGATTCCGGCGAGCACCGGCCATGCTTGATCGTGTGCCCCAACTCTACCTCGGGACATGTAGCGCAAGTTCGCATTCCTACATTTGTGTCGGCATCATGGAGAGGACGACACCAAGCTGCTGGTGTTGAACTCCAAGTTTGGTCGTGACAGACATATACTCTAGAGAAGTTGACCGGAACATATACTCTAGAGAAGTTGACCGGATTCCGGTGAGTTCAGTGACGAAAGGGTGCTAGAGTGTCTTGAAATTACTGTCAACATCTTTAATGGAGCACCAGAAAAATTGCCCCCGAAACTCTAGATACAAGGGGTGGGAGGTTTGCTTTAATCGGTGCCTAAATAAAATAATTAATGATCCGTCCAGTTTCATAATCTAAAATGGTTGGTTTTTTCAAGCAAAACCTTAAATGTATTGTTTTTTACGGATTTGATCTGTTTAAGGAATTTGCTAAAGATGTCTAGGGATTAACTCGTCTAGCACTCTTGGCAACTCTGACTTGCAAAGTTTAACTTGTACAGTACGTCGCTTTTGGTTTTGCCATCCAAACCCATAACAGTAGCTGAAGTACATGTGCCCTTGATCGATTAATACGATCTAGAACCCACTAATGCATGCTAACTTTATAGGGTACTCTTTCCGATCACATGAAGAGTGTACTTCTAATTTTTTTTGAAAAGACTTTATTTCGGTTGACTTAAAAAAGTAGTACTCCCTCCATCAGAGAAAAGAAGTAACTCAACTTTGTGAGATATCGGTTGTGTATCTATACGTGCTTTTTTTGCGGGAAAAAGGAAGTGATATTAAAGCCTCGGACTTACAGCCAGGTCCAGTGAAAGAAAAATTACAATCAGGTCCTCTAGAACCCGAAGTAGAAGACGACCCCGATGCCGCCGGTGGCGTGCTGCCGCCGTTGCATCCCTCGAAGGCCTGGTTCAGATGCAACCCCTTCGCGGACGGGAAGTCGCCGGTCGCCGGCTCCGGAGAGCCTACACCACGGGATGTCATCTCCGTCGCAAGGCTCCACATCACCGCCTTCAACGGCTTCAACACGAACCGGCCGGACCGCCACGCCGGTGCTCGGAGAGGGAAGAGGAGCTCAGCGAGATCCAGCGATCTTAGAGCTCGGGTAAGGAGAAGGCTCGACCGCATAGCTCCTGAGAGCGCCGCCGCCGGAGAGGATGAGCTTCTCCCCAAAACGCCGCGCCGACCGTAACACCACCTCCTTCGCGCCGCCGGCAGGCCACCGAGAGAAACCTACACTATATATAGGCCGTGGATCACCGATTCCCCACCCTCCCGCCGCCGGAGGGCAGGAAATCGATGATCCGACGGGGAGCGAGGTGGTCCTCCTGGTTTGGTTCACAAATTCGCCTCTCCCTACTGTAGCGGGGAAGGGGAAAGACCAGGCGGCTTTTTTGCCATTTTTATCTATACGTGCTTTTAGTGTGTAGATCAAGGGAGTACCAAAAGTTTCGGGGGATTTTTGGTCCATGCTATTTGTTACTATCTCTGTTCCAATAATCTTATAAGATTTTGGGTGCATCCTGTTTTGGATTGATATTTTAGCCTTTAAAAATGCTTTATATTTAGAACAGAGATAATCTATGTGTAATGAACCTAAAATGCATAGAAGAGATAATGTATGTGCAATGAACGTAAAATGCACATGTATATTCATGTAGCTAGATACTATAGCCTATTGGGTATTGCTTTTTTACACACACATACACATTAGCTGACAGCGTAGCTGTTCCGAATTTGCGCCGTACACACATTCAAGAGAGGCTGCCGGAAGAATCCAATGTGATAAAAAAAAAAGCTCGATCGTGCTAACCTAGCCCAGGAGACGTTCCTCAGTTTTTGTAGTCGCGCGAGATTAATAAGTCAGGCCGGTCGCCAGCACCAGGTGTGTTTTAGCGATCGAGCGATCCATCCTATGTGCAGTGCCTGTGCAACATTTTCGTGGGCCTGGGCCTACCTGTTGTCACGGTTATAGCCCATGTGCCTGATCGGGGAACGACGGCACGACGCGAGGGTCGACGTAGGCGTACGAACCAACGGGTTCTAATTTAATAGTAGATATTTTTGGGATTTACCAATGATCCTATTTATTTGGGTTATAACTCTGGACGAGAGGAAACCATGTTTTGTATATTTTTAATTTTCATGGATCTAAACGAAGTCCAATTGAACTAGGATTTTGGAAATGTCAATATTTTATCAAGAGACGCATCTAGAGCGCTTGGACCTCACGAGATGGGTCAGGAGGGCCAAAAGAGGGAAGGTGGCGCGCCCAGGTAGGGAGGGCGCGCCACCCCCTCCCTTTTCCTCCTCGTTTCTCTGATTCGCCTGATTCTTTCGCACATGGACTTTATTTTTGTATAGATAATTTGTAGCAGTACTTAATTATTTTAGAATGGCCACATCGCATAGTTTTGTAATGTTGAAAAAATCGGAGACAGAGAGAGATATGGGACATTTTTTAGGGTTTGTTTCTTTTATTTTAACGCAAAAATTTCTTTGTGAAATTTACATGATGCAGATGAGTGCAAAGTGTCTTTATTACAAACAGGGATGTCACAACAACTTAGAACATCTCCAGTTGGCCGATCCAAACGAATCCGGACATCCGCTTTAGTCTGAGCGGGCAGGAGGACACAAAGAAGACGTCCAAGTGGCAAGATGAAAATGGACTGAGCATCGGACCAACGGCCCAAATTTGGGCTGGAAATGGGGCAACGCAGGCGCACCGCAGACCGCTCGACTGTCCGGGCATGTCTCCCATGGCTCACCACCATCCTCGCTGGTTTCGGAGGTGCCTCATTCCTTATTTCTAACTTCTCTAGGAGCCCGGTGATTCCTTTCTGATATTCCTATATTGACCTTGATTCAGTGTTTGTTTACTTCCCTAGTGCCCGAGCTTCATTTCGGATGCGCTACCTAGGGTTACTATCCACACATTGTCTCGGGAAGGTGGGCTTTCAACTCTTGAAGGATAATATTGCGGCTAAGCGTCCTATCCATGTCGACAAACACCTCATTGTTGTGGGACGGTGCACCCAGGTAAAATCCGTCTCCACATTGATCCCATGCGATCTACCACATCACCCTATTGACTGTTATGCTAGCAATTCTTATGGGCATTGAAAAAATTCAGAGAGCCTTCCTTTGGGTAGCTTCTACTTTGATCACTAATGGCAGCAAACTATTTGTACACCAATTAGTTAGGACTCCAAACGTAAAGTGTTGTAGCAAGTATCTCTTTCCCCACAGAGATGACTCGTGGTTTATATTGAACACTTGATATCTTTTATCCTCTCACCCCTCCTCTTCAGACAATACCTGCAAAATAAGAAGTTTCCTTGTGTCCACAACTGAACTTTGGTGTTTGTCACGTAACATGGTGTATCGAAATGAGATGAAAACAACTGGAATAAAGGTTAAAAATGTAAAAGTAAATGCAAGAAATGTTTTTGTATTTTCGGAATATTTAATTCAGAAATGTAAATGCAAGTAAAGTAAATTAAAAGTGGTTACGTAAAGTTGACCATGTTTATGGATCACTTAAGCTCTCTCTCATAAATATGGTGTCATGAATACTATAACACTTCTAGACAAAGGAAAATGAGTTGAGTTTTGTTCTTTGAGAAATGAGTAGTTACCTCTTGTCTGAACTGTGACCATCCTTGCAAGCTTTGAGAGTGGAGCATCTTGATCGCCATTGTGGTGTTGCGCAACACGTCTGTGTACACAGACCCCAAACCCACTTTCCCTGATCTTCATCGTGTCGCTGAAGTTCCTTGTTGCCTTCCGCAGCTCCGACATAAAGAACTCTCCGAGACTCTGAACAATGTCAAATTCAAGCAAGACGCCATGTTGTGCATCTCTTCCGCAGCTCAAGCCCAGTGCGCCTTTCATCCTCTAGTTGCTTGAGCCTCGCCCTCTGCCGCTCTGCGAGTCAACGAGGTATCTGTTCGCAGCCAGCATCTCCGGTTTCTTCTCTTTTCACTAGTAGAAAAAGAGGCTTTCATCCGCTTCCATTAGTCCCAAAAATATAGGAACCGCGACTAAAGGATCTTTAGTCGCGGTTCGGGAGGCGACCCGCGACTAAAGACCTGGACCCAGCGCGCTCGGTGGCCAGCTGGTGGACGGGAGGAGCTTTAGTCGCGGTTGGCCAGGCCAACCGCGACTAAAGGTTCTCAGGCCTGGCCCGAAGGCCTTTAATCGCGGTTGGTCAGGCCAACCGGGACTAAAGGCCCATCCCTATAAAAGGCAACTCAGCTCACTTCACTTAGCCATTTGGTGTCACTTCTCTTCACAATCTTCACAAGGGGTGGTGGATTTGCTTTTGGTTCCTCTTATGCACACAAGGTGTTCGATGAAATGCCCGAGAGCAGGAAACAAATATGATATGAAGTGTCCGAGCCACACTTGAGCTTTCTCATTTATTTTTCCTCCTCGATCGCGGTTAGCAACTTGAACCTTTTATGTGTCATTGATAAAATATGCATGTGTGTATTTTATTGTTTAATTTCTATTATTTGTAGCTAGTTAGTTTAACAACGAGTTCTTTTGTGGTACCCTCAAATGAATTACATCCATCAATTTCCGTCCATCCAAGGGTCTAAATAGATTCATACCACAGTCTAAAATTGGAGAGGTATGTTACATACCTCTGAGAAATTTCGCCCTTCTGAAAAAAAAAATCGTAAACGGCCCAGTCCAATAGACAGACCCAGCTCAATAGACTTTCCAGAGGTCCAGCCCCAAGCGATGTCAGCGTGAGCTCCTCCTTCCGTGAGACTGTGAGTTAGTCGTCGAGATGGTTGGTTCGCCGCCGCCGCCGCTCTCTCTTTCTCTATTCCCCAACTCCGGCGCCACCGGCTGCTCGCCCCTTCCAGAAAGCGTAAAGTCATGATGTAGATTGACCCCCTCCGCCGCCCCCTTCCCCAATACTGTCTCGGCGGCGGTGGCCTTGGGCCGTCCTCCGCGTTGATCGAAGATCGATGGCGCCATCCTCGTCGCTCGCCTAGGCGGTCAAGCCCAGCATGCGGTTCCCGGAACGGTGCCTGGACGTCGTAGCGGTGCGCCCCTCGTGTCGATTCGGCGGTGGTGCAGGCGGTGTGGTAGGAGGCCGACGAAATGGTTCTTCGAGGTCAAACGGGAGTCGATGGGAGGCATCGCCGGCGCGTGTTTCCTGATCGCCGGCGCGTCCCCTTCTCCTCTGATTGCCAGCTGCAGGTGCGTTTGATTCTTGCTTCATGTTTTTTTTGCGATCAAAACATGTCTGCAGTTCTATGTTTCTACTGGTTATTAGACACAACCGTAGGCTTTATGATCCACTCCAGAAATTGATGAAGTAGCTTGGATATTCCACAAACATTTTAAGTGCGTCTTCATGTTTACACTAATTAAACAAGGATTGGAGTTTAGAGATGATATTTAGATAATAAGAGCCATATACCTCCACCTACAACAGCAAGGTCTTTCTAGAGGGAGATGAACAAGACCACCTCTAGGAGTAGCAGATGAACTTCACGTTGCCTAATATTTTCTCTTGTATTTGATTCGGTTGACAAACTGGCCAGTCGAGTGGATTAAGAATTTCATATTGAGAGCTACTTTCAGTTAGCTCAAGTACAAAATTCACGCTTGGTACTTGTGGTTGGGTGTCTCCTCAAGATTGCTCGGCTAGTTATCCATGAATCCATGAAGATAATGAGCCTAACTAGCAACCCGTCAGAAAAATTGCTAGTTCAATCAGTCAACGTGTGCTAGCGAAAATGCTAATCTAATCCTAGAAACATCGGGACATTTTTTTTTATACTGAGAAACTAGTAAAACACCAAGCAGACACAGCAAAGGACCAGGGTACAAAAGTAATTTAGGCAATTCAACAGAACAAGAATAGCTCTAGGCTTGCGCATCTTTACAAACGAGGTCCGCTGCTGCTGCGCCCTGTCCATGGCGGACCTGGTGCTGGCGGTGCGCTCCTGAACAGCCTGTAAATAGCCGTTTAGAACTATGTAGTTATTCTTCACCTCCACAAGTGCAACCGTGTCAAACACAATTTCGAGTAGACTTCGTGTCAGTTAATTATTTTGCTTGATACATGTTGTTTTATCTTTCATGTATATTCAGTGAAAGTTCCTTTTTCCTGACATAATCATGTACTACAGGTTGATTATATGTGTACGCCGGAGGAAGTGCAGCAGCATTTTCAACCTTGCGGAACTGTCAACAGAGTGACGATCTTGATTGACAAGTTTGGACAACCAAAAGGTTTCGCTTACGTGGAATTTCTTGAACTAGAAGTAGTTCAGGAGGCTGAATCTGAACTACATGGTCGTCAGATCAAGGTTAGAATTATTCATCGAGCCTCGAGTTTTCAGTACCTTTTTGAACATGTTTTGCTCTTGAATTAAGCTCAACCTTCACTCGGCACAACAGGTTTCACCAAAGAGGGCCAATGTCCCTGGGATGAAGCAGCGTCCACCACGCGGAGCATTTAATCCGTACATTGGATACCTTTATAGATCATATGGGTTACCGTATTTCCCACCGTACCGTGGTTATGGGTGAGTTTTGCAGCCTTTGTACAACGATAAATGTCCAATTGTATGTTCCTTGTAACTCTCATATTCTTTGTGCCCTTTCAGGAGAGTTCCCAGAGTCTGTCAGCCAACCCGCTAGAGGCCTTACTACCGAAGTAGGATGTTTCATGAAGCATTATGCCAACCATAGTCGATGTGCGGAATAATTAGTCTACATGCCGTTTAGATGAATTTCTGTGTAGCCATGGCCAACTTTCATAATTTCATTTCTTCGACCTGGAGGTTGAATACAGTGAATAATACTGTTCAGTTTGTTAAAATACTGAAACCACTCTTGAGATACTGAGTTGTACTATTCCAAGTTTTCTCGTGCCAGCTCTATTCCGAATTTACTTGTTAAACTGGGTTTGATTGCTGAAGATTTGGAAAACAACGTCATTGTTCTAATACAAACAAGATTAGCAAGGTTACACTTGCTGAAACTGACGCAAGATTTAACAGGCTCGTGGATTCACGTTAGAGAGCCCCACACATGGAGCAACACAAGGAGTAAACACTTCGTCAGAAAATTAAGTGCAGCAGTGCTTCAGGGTTTGCACTTGGCAAGCCCCGTCTTAATCTAGCATCGGACAAATTAATAAACAGTACAAACAAAAAAACAAGGTGGGAGGAACGCTAAGCATTTTGTTTAGAAGCACAAAAGTGAGCACGAATACAAGATTCAAACCGGGCGATCTATGTGCGCTGGAAAGTTGTTCAAGCTGAGCTAAGGCTCTTTCTCCTTAACACCAACCATTCAACTAAATTATTCGACAACAATTGATACACGGTTTCGTTCCAAAGACCAGCCATCAAAGTATTCACTCTGATCCATTCTTCTCATCTTACGACACCATGCCCGTGAAAGCCACAGAGAACAATAGCCGTGTTAGTTAGGGACAGGGTGTTTCTACACCCAGGTGCATATGCACCCTTTATTTGAAATACATATTAGACATATTTAAAAATGCTAGAAAAATATAAATAAAAATTCCTCGTGTATACCTTGACATGTTACATGCTTACAAGGTTGTTTCAGCAAAAACCGATATGTTACGTGTCTTGTGAAAAAAAGATAAATCTTTAGTGCTAAAGTAGTCTATTTTTCGAGACATTATTTGTCTTTTTTACACAGGGTATAAAAATGGTTGGTTTTATGTGAAATTTTACGTGCACACATAGAACATGTCCCTCTACATGCTAAATTTTTTTCCTAATTTTTTTACGGTTTGGAAATATGTTTTATACATACCGGGTGCATATGCACCTGGGATCAGATTTGGTTTTCCGTGTTAGGTAGGGGTATGCAAAACCACAGAAAAACGATAGATCCGACTAAACTTACCACATCATGGAGATGATCAATTTTAAGTAACACCTTAATGTTGACAGTCAAAGGCAGGTTTGACCTCTTCAGCTGGTAAAATGGGTGTCTAGTACCTAAGGACATAACCGAAAATAACAGACAAATTTAGCAGTCTCCAATATCAAAAAATAATAGCCAGACAAGGGAATACAAAGCAGCTGAAGATGAACCGAACCCATTATCTGGTTGAGGAAGTAAATTAGAATAATGAAGAACAAACTGAAAAGGATACAAAAATCTAAATCTCTAGATTTCTAACTCATCCACTGATTGACACAATCCAAATCTGAAGTTCTCTAGTCCAATATTCAGAGAGGGTGATTGGTGGTTTGGAGTTTCTAAGATCAAATACGGGGATTAGAAATTTGGAGACTGGACTCGATTGTTCACCCGTTTAGTGTAAGAGATCTCTAGTTGACTTGATTTCATTAGCTAGTTCTGTTTTTAGTACTAAATTTCCGAATATCATCTGTTCTTTCGTTTCAGGAGCTTCTGAACATCTATGCAATCAAATTTTCCTACATGCATCCATGGTACTGTTTTTCTCTCTGTAAAACTAAGGTGTTGTGGTTCTTAGCTAAACCAGTAAGAAAATTAGATGAATAGATGATTGTATACAACGTGGCTGCCTCTTGTAGTGTGCTGCATCGATTAAAAAAGTAGAACCATATTCACTTCAGATCGACAAGGAATAGAGCAATACGTTACCTAGACTAGGCTTCGACTTGGTTGCGGTGGCGTCGACGTCGATGTTGCGGCGGCGTCGACCTGGTTGGCCGCGTCCACCTGGTGTCGGCGATCTGGTGGCGGTGTCGGTCGCCCGTGATGCAGGAGGGGCACGCCGGGTGGCTGCGTCGCTGGCCGGCGATGCAGGATCGGGCCTATCGGGTAGCGGCGGCGATCGCCCTCGACGGAGATGGCGTTTCTGACTCGCGTGCTCAGCTGCCGGCGGCGGTCGCCTGTGTTTCTGGCGAGTTCATTACGGATTTGAAAGATTTCCTCGTACTGGCTAATGCGAACAAGCATGGGGGGTTTTGTTATCTGTCCATGTGCTGCCTGTAAGAATCAGAAGGGTTACTCTTCCTCAAGAGACGTTCACCTGCACCTGCTTCGGCAGGGTTTCATGCCAAGCTATAATTGTTGGACCAAGCATGGAGAAAGAGGGGTTAGAATGGAAGAAGATGAAGAAGGGGAGGATATCAACGATGACAACTATCCTGATCATTTCGGTGATACTTTCATGGAGGATGCTGAAGGTGGGGAAGGTGAAGGGGAAGGTGAAGAAGAGGCACGTGATGAGCCCGCTGATGATCTTGGCCAGACCATTGCTGATGCACGGAGAGGCTGCAAAACTGAAAAGGAGAGGAAGAATTTGGATCGCATGTTAGAGGATCACAAAAAGTCGATGTACCCCGGATACGATAATGGTCTGAAAAAGCTGGGCTGCACACTGGATTTGCTGAAATGGAAGGCACAGGAAGGTCTATCTGACTCGGGATTTGAAAATTTGCTGAAAATGATGAAGAATATGTTTCCAAAGAATAACGAGGAGAAACATATACCATCGAGGTTGTCAGTGCAACCGGCAAGCCGCTGGAGCCCCAAAAGCACTCCACCAAGTTTATCAACCAATGCGAAGCCCTTGTTAGAGACAACGTCCCGATCACCATCCAGGAATGGAATGAGCCAAAGAAGGCACGTCTTGGTTTCAGTTTTGTCGACAAGAGAACAAAAAAAGATTGCTGGAGAAAGCTTATGGAACATTTCATTCTACCTCCGGAATTCAACAAACGCGATGAACAGGGTAACGAGATTCCGGGTGGACGTGAGAGGAGGAGGCTAGTCAAAGAGTTCGCTCTTAAGAAGATGGCCGAAGCATTCCGGAACTTCAAGAAAAATTTAGCCCATGACTTTGTCAACGAGAACAAGACTCCGGATTTCAAAGGACAATATGAGAAACTGAAAAATGATTGACCAGAATTTGTGAGGCAAAACAAATCGGAGCATTTCATTGAAATATCGAAAAAAATAAGGAAAATGTGGCTAAGAAAGAGTACAATCATATTATGGGGCCAGGAGGGTATCGCCTTTCGGAGCTTAAGTGGGAGAAGATGGAGAACGACCTGAGGGCGCGAGGAATCCCTCTAGGTACAAAGGGATGGGACCCAAGGGCCAAAAGCTGGTGGTACGGGCATGGGGGATCGCTAGACCTGGAGACAGGGGTGTGTGTTCACCGGAAGAAAGCGTTTAAACCCACCCAAGCCCTTATTGACACAATGACCCAAGCTCAAGAGGGAAAGATCAAGTTCAACAGAGAAAACGACGCGCTGGCATTTGCCCTCGGGAATCTCGAACACCCAGGACATGTACGAGGCAAAGGCGCCATTCCGTGGAAAGTAGGGTTCTCCCAGGACGATGACCCATACGGTTACAGAAGCCGTAAGAGAAAGACAGATCGGGATGCAGATTTTGTGGGGCACTTGGCATCGGAAATCCATCAGGTGAAGCAGATGGTGTATGAACTAGTAAAAGAAAAATCGGCTGCTGCAGGGCCGCATGAAGATCTCGGAAGGCAGTAGCGGAGAAGCAGTGTGGTTTCCACGGAAGCCTCGCCTGGTGCTAATGCACCCTTGCTGGCCCCGGCTGGTGCTACCTCGGCTGGTGCTAATGCACCGACGATCGAGATTCGTGCACCGGAGCCTCACTACCCCGTGGATGATGTAAAGGAGATGAAAGAATGTGATCTGCATTTTCCGAGTGGGGGCATATGTTCCACGAAGGTAGCTAGCGGCAGTGCTTTACCCTGTACACCTGGAGCACTCCACCACAACAACCCCATTGAAGATGGCTATGCTCGTGTCACGGTGGAAGAAATAGTCCAAGGGTTTGAGGACCTGGAGATTGACATTGCTACACCCGAAGGGGAGAGAAGACTTGGAGATGTCAAGCGCCAGTTCATTCTATGGAAAAAGAAGTACATAGTGTTTCCAGGTGAGGCGCCAAGGCTAACAAGTCCACCCCCCTCCGGTGGTGGTGGTGGTTCACCTACACCCCCTTCACGTCAGCCGACGCCACCCCCCAATCCACAACCTTCGTCGGGTAAGCAGCCGCCGTCCCCCAGTCCTCCTCCGGCGGGTACGCCGCCCCCCAATCCACCTCCGGCGAAGAAGCGGAAGGAGGCGGACAGCAAGGCAACCTCCTCCTGGACTATTAACCCGGACCCTTATGTACCTAAGACCACAAAGGTACCAGAGCCATCACTAAAAGCCTCTCCTCCCAAGGCCTTGGGAACGTAGTGTCGAGGAAACTGACGCGGATGCTCAACATGAGAAATGGAAGGCGGAAATGAAGGCGAAAAGAGAGCCTGAGCCCAAGCCAGTATTTTCTGAGAAGGAAAAGAAGTGGGCTAAGTCATTTTTGAGCACACCGTCCTAAGCCGAGAAGAATATGCCTGACGACTATGGACGTGAACTTCGTAGGCAAGCAGTCATATTGAAGGAGAAGAAAGACTTGGCGGAGAAGGAGAAAAAAAGCAGGAAACAAGTTGCCCAGATGGGGGAACAAAATAAACAATCGATCCCCCCACTCATAGTGAAAGCCGCCGGTCCGGATGCTGAACTAATGGACCCCGCTATCATAGCAGTTGCGTCAGCACAGGGAATGACTGTAACGGGTGCCAGAGAAAAAGCGGCCAAGATCGGTATGACTCTTCGTGCAGTGTTAGGCCTTGAGGAGGTGCCCATGAGTGAGGTAGCAATTGCATATGTGCCGAATGGGCCTCTCGTCGAGTCTGCGCAGGAAGAGGATCTACCACCACAAATGCAAAATCTGCTACGTTGGTACAAGGGTTACATAAAAAATAACGCCGGCAAAGAATATATTTATGCGGAAGTTAGACATGAGCATCACTTCAAACATTACTATAACAATTCATATGAGTGAATTGTTCCAGCTGTTCAATCTGCGCGAGCTCGACAAATCTATCATCAGTTGCTACGTTATGTAAGTGAGTTATTTCTACCTCATCTCGTTCATTGCCTGCACTATATATATTGTCCTAATTATATTGTTGTGTACGCTATTATGCAGAATGAAGATTGGGGAATGCCAAAAAAGGAACATCCATGATGTTGGGTTCATTGACCCGCACCTCGTTAATGGATATGTGTTAGAAAAACACCCCCGTGACGTGGAGCAAGACCTGTTTGATTTTCTTACAAAGCAGCAGCTCAAAAGTGAAATTCTATTTCCTTACCATTTTGGGTGAGTGTTTCTGTCTTGAGCACATTCTCTTTTATTTACTCCATGCATGGTATGTCTAATCGATGAGTTATGCATGATTGTGCATGTATCGTGTCCGCAGGTTCCACTGGATTCTGCTCATAATTGAATTTCACACCTCCAGAGTTCTCATCATGGACTCTCTGAATATGGATCCAAAGCTTTGGGTCAACATGATAAATATGATGCAAAAGTAATTATTTTCAATCATTTGCGCTCTATATCGATCGGCCTCTTTCATTCATTTCCTAATATCAAGTAACTAATAACTCCCTTGTTCATTTAATTTTCTTTGCCCTGTAGGGTTTGGAGACGGTTCACAGATGAAACGGTCAGTGAATTCAAAAAAGAGCTAGAATTTAGAAAGGTACTGTCTGGGGATATTCAACCACCGGGGACCAAACTATGTGGATTGTTGGGGGGATAACCCCCGGTATGCCAAAGGCATGCCAAGTCGGATGGTTTGAGCCATCAAGATACCGGTTTAATGTTTATACCGGAGCACAGAGATAGGAGCTTGACTAAGTGAGGCTAAGCCGGTATCCCCAAGAGGGGTATGCCGGAACCGGGTAAGGAAGACACCGGGCCACCGGAAAGAAGAACAAGTCGGCAGGACTGGTCAAAGATCCTCTCCAGAGCTAGAAGACAAAGATGAGCTAAGCAAAGTAGCTTTAAACGAAGGGGTGACGATAAAGAGGAGGATGCCGAAGAAAGAAGCCGGAGGACGTCAGCCTCCCTGATTAAAGAAGACCCCGGTGTCATCTATGATTAAAGTAACTTTTTAAAGTAGTTTGTCTAGTCAAAGATGCCATTAGGGTTTCTTGCCCTGTAAGCCACCCTCTCCCCTATATAAGGAGAGGGGGCACACCCGTACTCGGAGGCGATAAGCATAGACGAACAGACGAACACTTGTACTGAAAAACTTGTAACATGTGGAGATCAATAAAGAAGATGATCTAGAGCGAGTTCTTCCTTATGTCTTTCTTCTTCAACCTCTAGCCTTGGCTAAGTTCTTGAGGAAACCATCCGGAAGTTCATCCCATCTAATCACAAACCCTCCCCCGAATCCTCTAGCGTCCATTCGGCCCCAACTCAAGCCATCCTATGGCATCCGTCCTGTTCACCACGACGACGGCTTGGCGCCCACCGTGGGGCATGAAGTGGCGCTTGCTGGAGTACATATTCGGGCGGGCATCCTCGAGGTCGCCGGCGAGCGGACAGTGTCTGCGCTCGTCCAGTGCTTCTACTCCATCGACTTCATCAACGACAACGCGGGCTGCTTCGCCAACGGTGGCATCTTCCCCAAGAACAGCCGCATCATCGAGTTCGGCAGCCACCGCGTCTACTTCGGCACCGTCCCCGTGCGCCAGCGCCTCTCGCCGGTGCTGGTGGCACCGGACCCGCCAAGGTGGCTCTGTGCTGGCCGCGCCACCGGCAGCGTTGAGGTAATGATGACCGGTGTGGTTGGTGCAGGAAAGGAAGCTGTGGATGAGGGTGCTGGTCGTGCGGCTTCGACCCGCGCGGCCAAGCCACCGCTGGAGCGCGACACTGGTGATACGTCTCCGACGTATCGATAATTTCTTATGTTCCATGCCACATTATTGATGATATCTACATGTTTTGTACACATTATATGTCATATTTATGCGTTTTCCGGAACTAACCTATTGACGAGATGCCGAAGGGCCGGTTCTCGTTTTCGCTGTTTTTGGTTCCAGAAATCCTAGTAAGGAAATATTCTTGGAATTGGACGAAATCAAGACCCAGCATCCTATTTTTCCACGAAGCTTCCAGAACACCCGAGAGTCGCCAGAGGGGGGCCCTGTGGGCCCCAGACGATAGCCCGGCACGGCCAGAGGGGGGCCGCGCCCCCCTAGTGTGTCATCGCCTCGTCGCCCCTCCGACTCCGCCTCTTCGCCTATAAAAAGGTCCATGACCTAAAACCTCGAGACGGAAAAGCCACGGTACGAGAAACCTTCCAGAGCCGCCGCCACCGCGAAGCCAAGATCTGGGGGACAAGAGTCTCTGTTCCGGCACGCCGCCGGGACGGGGAAGTGCCCCTGGAAGGCTCCTCCATCGACACCACCGCCATCTTCATCAACGCTGATGTCTCCCATGAGGAGGGAGTAGTTCTCCATCGAGGCTCGGGGCTGTACCGGTAGCTATGTGGTTAATCTCTCTCCTATGTGCTTCAATACAATAATCTCATGAGCTGCCTTACATGATTGAGATTCATCCGATGATGCTTGTAATCTAGATGTCATTATGCTAGTCAAGTGGGTTTTACTTATGTGATCTCCGGAGACTCCTTGTCCCACGTGTGTAAAGGTGATAGTGTGTGCACCGTGTGGGTCTCTTAGGCTATATTTGACAGAATACTTATTCGCTGTTATGAATGGCATAGTGAAGTGCTTATTTATATCTCTTTATGATTGCAATGTGTTTTGTATCACAATTTATCTATGTGCTACTCTAGTGATGTTATTAAAGTAGTTTATTCCTCTTGCACGGTGTAATGGTGACAGTGTGTGCATCCGTGTTAGTACTTGGCGTAGGCTATGATTATGATCTCTTGTAGATTATGAAGTTAACTATTGCTATGATGGTATTGATGTGATCTCTATTCCTCCTACATAGTGTGAAGGTGACAGTGTGCATGCTATGTTAGTACTTGGTTTAGTTGTGTTGATCTGTCATGCACTCTAAGGTTATTTAAATATGAACATTGAATATTGTGGAGCTTGTTAACTCCGGCATTGAGGGTTCGTGTAATCCTACAAGAGAGTGTAGAGTATCCATTTATCTATTCTGTTATGTGATCAAAGTTGAGAGTGTCCACTAGTGAAAGTCTAATCCCTAGGCCTTGTTCCTAAATACTGCTATCGCTGCTTGTTTACTGTTTTACTGCGTTACTACTCGCTGCGTTACTACCGCTTGTTTACTCGTCCCGGGCAAAGCACTTTTCTGGTGCCGTTGCCACTTCTCATACTTATTTATACCACCTGTATTTCACTATCTCTTCGCCGAACTAGTGCACCTATTAGGTGTGTTGGGGACACAAGAGACTTCTTGTTTTGTGGTTGCAGGGTTGCATGAGAGGGATATCTTTGACCTCTTCCTCCCTGAGTTCGATAAACATTGGGTGATCCACTTAAGGAAAACTTGCTTCTGTTCTACAAACCTCTGCTCTTGGAGGCCCAACACTGTCTACAAGAATAGAAGCTCCCGTAGACATCAAGCTATTTTCCGGCGCTCGTTGCCGGGGAGGAAAGGTAAAAGGCTCTCATACTCCGGTCTCGGGTAAAGTACTTTTCTCGTTGCCGTTGTGTGTGTGCTCGAAGCTATTTCCTTTAGATCCTCGCAATTGCATCTTTTTGTTTCTTGTTTACACTAGTTTGGCATAATGGACAACAATGAGCTTCTTATTCTATTTCCTGATTTAAGACATGGATGGTTTGATGCGAAAATTAAAAAACCTATGGAACATATTAGTATGAACGCTTTGAACACCATTGCTAATGATATGGAAAATTCTAAGCTTGGGGAAGCTGGCTTTGATGAGCATGATATTTTTAGTCCCCCAAGCATTGAGGAGAAAATTTACTTTGATGATACTTTGCCTCCTATTTATGATGATTATAATGATATTGGTCTTTTAGTACCGCCTGTTATGGAGGATAAATTTGATTATGATTACAATATGCCTCCTATATTTGATGATGAGAATAATAATGATAGCTACTTTGTTGAATTTGCTCTCACTGCAACTAATAAAATTGATTATGCCTATGTGGAGAGTAATAATTTTATGCATGAGACTCATGATAAGAATGCTTTATGTGATAGTTATATAGTTGAGTTTGCTCATGATGCTACTGAAAGTTATTATGAGAGAGGAAAATATGGTTGTAGAAATTTTCATGTTACTAAAATGCCTCTCTATGTGCTGAAATTTTTGAAGCTACACTGGTTTTATCTTCCTATGCTTGTTACTTTGCTCCTCATGAACTTGTTTACTTACAAGATTCCTATGCATAGGAAGCATGTTAGACTTAAATGTGTTTTGAATTTGCCTCTTGATGCTCTCTTTTGCTTCAACTACTATTTCTTGCGAGTGCATCATTAAAACCGCTGAGCCCATCTTAATGGCTATAAAGAAAGAACTTCTTGGGAGATAACCCATGTGTTTATTTTGCTACAGTACTTTTATTTTGAATTTGAGTCTTGGAAGTTGTTACTACTGTAGAAACCTCTCCTTATCTTATTTTATTGCATTGTTGTGCCAAGTAAAGTCTTTGATAGTAAGGTTCATACTAGATTTGGATTACTGCGCAGAAACAGATTTCTTGCTGTCACGAATCTGGGCCTAATTCTCTGTAGGTAACTCAGAAAATTATGCCAATTTACGTGAGTGATCCTCAGATATGTACGCAACTTTCATTAAATTTGGGCATTTTCATTTGAGCAAGTCTGGTGCCATTTTAAAATTCGTCTTTACGGACTGTTCTGTTTTGACAGATTCTGCCTTTTATTTCGCATTGCTTCTTTCGCTGTGTTGGGTGGATTTCTTTGTTCCATTACCTTCCAGTAGCTTTGGGCAATGTCCAGAAGTGTTAAGAATGATTGTGTCACCTCTGAACATGTGAATTTTTGATTATGCACTAACCCTCTAATGAGTTTGTTTTGAGTTTGGTGTGGAGGAAGTTTTCAAGGGTCAAGAGAGGAGGATGATATACTATGATCAAGAAGAGTGAAGGGTCTAAGCTTGGGGATGCCCCCGTGGTTCATCCCTGCATATTTCAAGAAGACTCAAGCGTCTAAGCTTGGGGATGCCCAAGGCATCCCCTTCTTCGTCGACAAATTATCAGGTTCCTTCTCTTGAAACTATATTTTTATTCGGTCACATCATATGTACTTTATTTGGAGCATCTGTTTGTTTTTGTTTTTGTTTTTGTTTGAATAAATTCTTGTGTGGGAGAGAAACACGCTCCGCTGGTTCGTATGAACACATGTGTTCTTAGCTTTTACTGTTCATGGCGAAGGTTGAAACTGCTTCGTTCATTGTTATATGGTTGGAAACGGAAAATGCTGCATGTAGTAATTGGTAAAATGTCTTGGATAATGTGATACTTGGCAATTGTTGTGCTCATGTTTAAGATCTTGCATCATATACTTTGCACCTATTAATGAAGAAAAACGAAGAGCTTGCTAAAATTTGGTTTGCATATTTGGTCTCTCTAAAGTCTAGATAATTTCTAGTATTGAGTTTTGAACAACAAGGAAGACGGTGTAGAGTCTTATAATGTTTACAATATGTCTTTTATGTGAGTTTTGCTGCACCGGTTCATCCTTGTGTTGGTTTCAAATAACCTTGCTAGCCTAAGCCTTGTATCGAGAGGGAATACTTCTCATGCATCCAAAATCCTTGAGCCAACCACTATGCCATTTGTGTCCACCATACCTACCTACTACATGGTATTTCTCCGCCATTCCAAAGTAAATTGCTTGAGTGCTACCTTTAAAATTTCCATCATTCGCCTTTGCAATATATAGCTCATGAGGAAGTATGTGGTGTTTTATCTTTCGATCTTGTCATTTACTTTTGACAGACTTTCACAATGGACTAGTGGCACATCCGCTTATCCAATAATTTTGCAAAAAGAGCCGGCAATGGGGTTCCCATGCCCCAATTAATTAACTTTCATTAATAATTCTCTTCACATGTTTTGCTCTGATTCATCAGTAAGCAACTTAATTTTGCAAATAGACACTCCTCCATGGTCTGTGAATGTTGGAAGGCACCCGAGGATTCGGTTAGTCATGGCTTGTGTAAGCAAAAGGTTGGGAGGAGTGTCATCCATAAATAAAGAAAAACTAAACTAAAGTACATGTGTTATCAAAAGAGAAGAGGG